>NW_026712172.1:16154574-16239574 GCF_030504385.1 Musca domestica
AAGCCGCAACGTAAAGCTGTCAATATGTTTTGGCTTTTAGGAAAAAAAAACGGTTTTTATACCCTCCGCCATAGTATGGAGGGTATACTAATTTTGTCATTCCGTTTGTAACATCTCGAAATATACATTTTAGAACCCACAAAGTGTATATATTCTTGATCAGCATAAAATTCTATGTCGATTTAGCGATGTCCGTCCATCTGTGGAAATCACTCTAGTTTCCGAACGAAGTGAACTAAGGTTGATAAAAATTTACTCAAATGTTTACTATGTCTGCAGGACTTTTGGTATTGAATATGGACCATGTAGGTCCACGTCTTCGCATAGCCCCCATATAACGGTACCTCCCGATTTGCGGTATTTTGATGATTTTAGCGAAATTATTTACCGGAATTGTTTCAAAATTAGTATTTGAAGTTCGTAATGGATACTACAGCCTATGGCAAAAGATTGTCTGTGCAGGTCCACGCCTTCGTATAGCCTCCATATAACGATACCTCCCAATATTCGTTATTTTTATGATTTTAGCGACATTATTTACCGGAATTCTTTCAAATTTGGTATTTGAAGTTCGTAATGAATACTACAGCCTATGACAGAAAATTGTCTGTGCAGATCCACGTCTTCGTATAGCCCCCATATATCGGTACCCCCGATATTCGGTATTTTAATGATTTCAGCGACATTATTTACCGGAATTCTTTCAAATTTGGTATTTGAAGTTCGTAATGAATACTACAGCCTACGACAGAAAATTGTCTGTGCAGGTCCACGTCTTCGTATAGCCCCGGAATACCGGAATTTTTTCAAATTTGGTATTTGAAGTTCGTAATGGATACTACAGCCTATGACCGAAAATTGTCTGTGCAGGTCCCCCATGGTGTGAAGGTCCACGTCGTCGTATAGATCCTATTATACAGCTACATTCGGTATTTTTCAGATTTTAACAGATTTTTAAACGGATTTTATTTTCTTGAAAATTGCCAAATTTGTACCAAATGGTGGAGGATATTCAAAGTACGGCCCGGCCGAACTTAAGCTGGGAATACATAAAGCGCTTATTTGGCTGGCTTAAGTCATCGGCTGGCTTCTTCGGAAATGAACAAGGGAGCCTAGGGCCAAAATCGAACTAGGTCAACCTAAAACTCCTTTGTTCATTCACGAAGAAGCCAGCCGATGACTTAAGCCACCCAAATATGCGCTTTATGTATTTCCAGCCTTACAGCTTTTTTACTTGTTAGATATTTTAATTTACTATTTTTTCATCTTTTTTTTTTGTTTCAGAATGCCGAAACGGCATCAAATGCTTATCAGCATCATCACAATACCCGGGCAGCTGAAAACTTTTTCAATGTTCCTGACTCAATATCCCTAATAAATATCGTAAAGCCAGAACGTTTACAAAACAATCCCATGAACCATTCAACGGAGGATGAAAATCAACACAACAATTCGGAAACAGTAAGTAAAGGATTTTTTACCCGCTTTAAGATTATGCCCGCTGAGAAACGACAAATGAAAAAGGATTGCAACGTGTAAAGCTGTAGAGGTGAGAATACATGAAACGCTTTTTTGGATGGCATATGTCATCGGCTGGCTTCTTCGTAGAGGAACAAAGGCATTATAGGTTGACTTAGTTCGATTTTGGCCCTAGGCTGCTTTGTTCTTTTCCAAAGAAGCCAGCCAGATAAGAGCTTTATGTATTCCAACCTTAAACACTTTTTTGACTTGCTTCTTCGGAAAAGAACAAAGGAGCATGGGGCCAAAATCGAACTAAGTCAACCCAAAACTCCTTTCTTCCTCTACCAAGAAGCCAGCCGATGACTTAAGCCAGTTAAAAAAAAAAAAACATTTTATATACTCTCACCTTTAAGGGGTTGGTGCATAAACAGCTTGAAGTCTTCGCATGGCATATTTTGTGACACATCATAAAGGGATGCCAGAGCTGCATTCGAATTATGCCGTCGTTTCCCCTTATAATTTGACATTAGGGTGGGAATATATAAAGCGCTTATTTGGATAGCTTAAGTCATCGGCTGGCTTCTTCGCAATGAACAAAGGAGCCTAGGGCCAAAATCGAACTAAGTCAACCTAAAACTGCTTTGTTCATCTATGAAGAAGCCAGCCGATGACTTAAGCCAGCCTAATAAGCGCTTTATGTATTCCCACCTTTAATATGCATAGCCATGACTTCAAGCTTTTTATATACCTTTACCCTGACAAGTCTTGAAATTAAGTCTGACACTGCTTATGAAAGGTTAACTAACAGAAAGTAATTTTGACATTTAATCTACTTTTAAAGATCTAGTGGGCCTTATTATCGCGCAATATTTTTTGTGATATTCATAAGTCAAAATTTTATCTCTCAGTTATTTATTCTTTAAAGGCGGAGATGCACTGGCAGGATGTCATTGTTTTTTTTTTCATTTTTCCCTGTAAAAAGTAATCTATTAAAAACGCTTTTTGAATTAGGTCGTACTTGCGCTTTTTTATTTATTTTATTTTTTCCTCTCTTCTTTGTTGCCTTTTGACAGAGTTGCCATCTCTCGTCTTGTTTGTTAACGGCAGTAACGGAGATGCCACAATTTCATCAGCAAATATAAATCAAATAAATCAATCGTGTCATGCTATGCTGATGGGCCTTTGAGGCCAGAACCCATTTAGCCAATTCTTAACTTTTTGACATTTTAACAGCAAGAAAATAAAGTCAATAGTCAGCTAACTATTGTTATGTTCCAGAACTGCAAGAATACAAAAATTTTCACTACAATAAGGGTTTATTCCTTTATGATATCGAAAAAGAAATTGCAAAACTATTAGATTCCTGCAGGTCCTGGCACATATCTTGCTTTTGGTACTCAAATAATTCCCTTTTGTAGTAGAAAATCACTTAAATTGCAAATTGTCTTCATTTTAGGAAACCAAAACCTCCATAAATTCCTATCACCATCATCGCGCGCCACGAACGCCAGAAAGTTATTTCAATGTTCCCGAATCGATAGCCCTGCTAAATATTGTCAAATCCGAACGCATTCAAACTGCATTTCAATCAAATCGTAAAAATCATGCCAGTGTTTGGGAAATGGTGGCCGAAGTACTTAATCGTTACAGTGCCCGTAAACGTTCGGCTAAACAGTGTTGTAATCGCTATGAGAATCTGAAAAAAATCTATACCCAGTTGAAAAAGAACCCCGAGCGACATGTGCGGCGCAATTGGCCATATATGTTTTTGTTCAAAGAAATCGAAGAGCAGCGAGGTGAATGTTGGGGTTCGAACAGTAAACGCATTGCACTGTTGGCCAAGAATCAGGATGAACTTTCATATTATCATCGCCGAAGGCAAGCGGCGGAATTTGGTGCCTTGTTGGATAAACAGACACAAGCTGCGGTCGTGGCGCAACATAATCTCTTGCAAAGTCTGGCAGCCGTTCATTCCAATGATTCGAGTTCGAATTCAAAATTGGAACGCTTTTTACCCAACCACTTTGTGGAGGCTCAATTGGGCAATGATAACAGTGGCGTCACCCTCAATGGCAATGCTGGGGAGAGGGGTACTGGCAGCAGTAATGGTAGTGGAGGTGGTGGTGGAGGCGGCATTGGCGGCGATTTAGGTACCAATGGCAGTGTCTACGATGATTCACCCTCACCTCTATCCCTACAAATGTCACGCAAGGATCACCATGACACGCACAATATCTCAGCCGAATTACCCGATAATGCTGCCCACAATCTCTTGCAAGCCCATTTGAGTGGTGGTGTAGCGGCAGCTGCTGTTGCCGCAGCAGCAGCCAACAATCTCAAGGAGGCTTTAGCTCAACAATACGAAAAAGACTGTAATGGGGCATTGAATCTGCAAACAAGCGACAATAATGTCTCAATGAAGTAAGTATTCTGTTGTCGATTGCAAATGGGGCGGAAAATAAATGGAACTAATTCCAAGTGATGGTGATTCTTACAGATCGGAACCTATGTCAGATGGCGAATTTAATCCCGATGATATCCAGCTAATGCCGACTAATTATAATGGGTAAGTTTGAAGGTCTTTATTGGTGGCGGGGGGTTTCAAACAAAATAGTTATTAAAGAAATGTCCAACAAAAACAAGTAAAAAGCTGTAACCTCGGCCGGGCCAAACTTTGAATAGCCTCCACCATTTGGCAGGAATTTGGCAATTTTCAAAAAAATAAGGTCCGTACCAAATTTGATACAATTCCGGTGAATATGGTCACTAAAATCATTAAAATACCGAATATCGGCAGGTACCGTTATATGGAGGCTATACGAAGACGTGGGCCTGCACAGACAATTTTCTGCCATAGGCTGAAGTATTCATTACGAACTTCAAATACGAAATTTGAAACAATTCCGGTGAATAATATCACTAAAACCATGAAAATACCGAATATCAGGAGGTACCGTTATATGGGGGCTATACGTAGACGTGGACGAGCACAGACAATTTTTTGTCTTAGGCTGTAGTATCCATTACGAACTTCAAAAACCAAATTTGAAACAATTCCGGCGAATAATGTCGCTAAAATCATCAAAATACCGAATAACGGGAGGTACCGTTGAATGGGGGCTATATGAAAACGTGGACCTGCACAGACAATTTTCTGCCTAAGGCTGCAGTATCCATTACAAACTTCAAATATTAAATTTGAAACAATTCCGGTGAATAATGTCGCTAAAATCATCAAAATACCGAATATCGGGAGGTACCCTTATATGGGGGCTATACGAAGACCTGGACCTGCACAGACAAGTTTTTGTCTTAGGCTGTAGTATCGATTACGAACTTCAAATGCCAAATTTGAAACAATTCCGGTGAATAATGTCGCTACAATCATCAAAATTCCGAATATCGGGAGGTACAGTTATATGGGGGCTATGCGAAGAACTGGACCTCCATAGATAATTTTCTGTCATAGGCTGCAGTATCCGTTACGAATTTCAAATACCAAATTTGAAACAACTCCGATGAATATTGCCGCTAAAATCATCAAAATACCAAATATCGGGGGGTACCGTTATATGGTGGCTATACGAAGACGTGGACCTGCACAGACAATTTTCTGTCATAGGCTATAGCATCCATTACAAACTTCAATTCCGGTAAATAATGTCGCTAAAATCATAAAAATACCGAATATCGGGAGGTGCCGTTATATGGAGGCTATACGAAGACGTGGACCTGCACAGAGAATTTTCTGTCATAGGCTGTGACATTTATTACGAAATTCAAATACCAAATTTGAAACAATTCGGGTGAATAATGTCGCCAAAATCATCAAAATACTGAATATTGGGAGGTACCACTATATGGGGGCTATGCGAATAACTGGACCTCCATAGACAATTTTCTGTCATAGGCTGCAGTATCCATTACGAACTTCAAATACCAAATTTGAAACAATTCCGGTAAATAATGTCGCTAAAATCATGAAAATACCGAATATCGAGGGGTATCGTTATACAAAAACGTGGACCTACATGGTCCATTTTCAATACCAAAAGTCCTGCAGACATAATATACATTTGAGTAAAAGTTTTTCAATCTTCTTCATTTCGTTCGGAAGCTAGAGTGATTTCCGCAGACGGACATCGCTAGAATTTTGTGCTGATCAAGATTATATATACTTTGTGGGGTCTAAAATGCATATTTCGAGGTGTTACAAACGGAATGACAAACTTAATATGCCCTCCATACTATGGTAGAATAATACAGGTAGTCGCATTGACACAGCTGCTGGAACAATGAACTGTCAAACCAATTTTTGAATTGAATTTTTGAATGAAAAATTATATAAATCTATAACAAGTGTTTAAAAATACCTACCATAACAGCCTATGATCTGCGTCGTATTGGAAAACATTTACAAATCTACTTATTTTGGAAGAAGCATTTAGAAATTTTTGACATATCAATGTTTCCAAGCTTTGATGCATCTACCTGTATTCTTCTAGCATGCTCCATACTATGGTGAAGGGGATAAAAATTGTAAGTGGCGTCTTTCCTTTATGTAGACATAAAAAATTAATTTAAAAAATATTATCAAAGACTGATTTATTTATAGAATTACTTTTCCTAAAACTTGCCGTGCTATAAACGTGAAAATCCAGCTTAAAAAGCTATTTAAATGTATTAAAATTAATATTTAGAAATTTGATATAATATAAAGAAATTTGATGTATGGCCTGGCATCTTTATTTTATAACACTAGAAGGGGCATTGTTTATTTCATGTAACGTTAGATGGTGGAGGGTATAAAAATTGAATTGTTTCCAAAGTAGCGCGAATGTCCCTTATGTAGACATTAAAAATTAATTTAAAAAAATATTATCAAAGACTGATTTATTTATAGAATTGCTTTTCCTACAACTACCCGTGCTATAAACATGAAAATCCAGCTTCAAAAACTATTTACATTTATTAAAATGAATATTTCATAAAGAAATTTGATGTATGCCCAGGCATCTTTATTTATGCCAAAAGAAGGCGCAAAGTTAATGTTATGTAACGTTAGATACACCCAATTAGTGTAAACATAACGTAACGTACTGCGACACATTGCAAGTAACGGTTGGAAGGCTTTTTATTTCTTTTTATTTTTGGATTAAAACAACGTTTTTTAGCATTTTTATTTTATTTTAGCAATTTTATATTAATTTTTCTCCTTTCTTCTTTTTTCTAGCTCCCAAAACTTCTACCCCAACAACATTGATCACAATATCCTGCATCCCGATGTAATTGTGGACACGGATAATCTAACTGAATGTAGCAGTGGACAGACCCCAAAGACAAAACGGAAACTATCAACATCCACGGATGGTGACAGTACCAATTATGAACTGATCGAATACCTGAAGAGGCGGGAAAAACGTGATGAGGAATTGCTGCGACGTATGGATGCACGCGAGGAGAGACTATTGAATTTATTGGAACGAACAGTGGTGGCTATAGAGGCTCTAACACAACAATCACGTTGTACACACAATCCACCGCCGAGGTCATCAACTCCAAAGCCAGAAAATCCAGAGCAGCCCATTGACAATAAATTACTAAATGGCAATGCGTTTAAAGTGAAATTATCCAGCATTTCGAATAATTGTAGCTCCGTAGTGGCAAATAAATCGGCCACTAAAGATGAAAAAGAAGAAGCAGAAGGGGAGGCAGAAGAAGACGAAGATAAGGAAAAAAGTAATAATGAAATGAAATCTTAAAAAGAAACTCGAAAAAGTGCCATCAAGAATCTTCAAATGCAGAACAATACTCAAAAACCAAAATCAAATGACTTAATTATGGAACCAAAGATTGCTAATTATTTTTAATTTTTATTATTTTATATAAATGAGATTTACTATATTTTACTTTGTACCCAGTAACTATTTTTTAGTTGTAATGTTGAAAAAAAAAAACAGAGAAAATCATGAACAAAACTCCCAAAGAATTTGAAAAGGAAAAAAAGAGAATTAAAGCTAAGCCAAAACTCAAATCAAAGTGCCAAACAATTACTTAATTATTTATAATAAATGCCAAATATTTTATATTAATTCTTAATTTTTTTCTAAAGTATATTATAAGCTGTATGTGTTTTGTTAAAGGAAAACTTAATTTTGCTAAGTATATTTTTTTGAAAAAAAACTATATTGAATTGAAAGAAATACTTAACTATTTTCAATATAGTTAATCATATGTGTTGTGTCGTTGTGTGCCTTAAACATAACATAACTATTTTTTTATTATTTAAGAAAAATTCAGCATGAGAAATGCTAAATGGAATGCAAATCAAACCAAGAAAAACGAAACCAAGAAAAACGAAACTCAAATAAAATAACTCATTTTTTATAAACCCAAAACAAATTTAAAATGACTTTTTTTCATTTTCTAGAAAAAAAAATAAGACTAATGCCATGTTTACGTTACAACTTTTTGTAGGGTTAACCTACTTTGAGAGGATTTATTTGAAGTAAAAGTAATGGATATGACAATTTAAATCCAAATCCATCATCATATATATAAACGTACTGTTAGGGATTCTTGAAAATTGAGTTAGTTTAGGAGTGTAGTAAAAATATTGCTTTTGGTTGCAAATCGCAAATAGTTTTAATTTTTGTTTTTGTTCGGAAAGTGAGGTTAGAATATGTTAAGGAATAATTTTCAGCATCCAACTATAAGCTACCAGTTCGGGGTGCAATAGAAATATGAAAACAAGTAAAAAAACACCATCATTTGGAAGGATCTTGAAATTTTTCAAAAAAAAAAAAAAAAAAAATACGAAGACGAAGACGACCACTTAATTGAAATCCGTTCTATGGGGACTATACGAAGAGGAGAACCTGCTTACGAATTTTTACAATTCCGGCGAATAATGCTACTAAAATCAACAAAGTACCGAATATGAGGAGGTGCCGTCATATGAGGGCTATACCAAAGCGTGGACCTGCACAGACAATTTTCTGTCATAGGCTGTAGTATCCATTACGAACTTCAAATTCCAAATTTGAAACAATTCCGGAGAATAATGTCGCTAAAATCGTCAAAATGCCGTGCCGCTATATGGGGGCTATACGAAGACGTGGACCTGCACGAACTTCAAATACCAAATTTGAAACAATTCCGGTGAATAATATACCGAGTATCGGGAGGTACCGTCATATGGGAGCTATACGAAGACGTGGACCTGCACAGACAATTTTCTGTCATAGGCTGTAGTATCCATTACGAACTCCAAATACCAAATTTGAAAGAATTCCGGTGAATAATGTCGCAAAAATCATCAAAATACCGAATATCGGGAGCTACCGTAGTATGGGGGCTATACGAAGACGTGGACCTGCACAGACAATTTTCTGTCATAGGCTATAGCATCCATTACGAACTTCAAATACCAAATTTGAAACATTTCCGGTGAATAATGTCGCTAAAATCATCAAAGTACCGAATATCGGGAGCTACCGTAATATGGGGGCTATACCACAACGTAAACCTGCACAGACAATTTTCTGTCATAGGCTGTAGTACACATTGCGAACTTTAAATACCAAATTTGAAACAATTCCAGTGAATAATGTGCCTAAAATCATCAAAATATCGAATATTGGGAGGTTACGCTATATGGGGGCTATACGAAGACGTGGACCTGCACAGACAATTTTCTGCCTTAAGCTGTAGTATCCAATTCGAACTTCAAATACGAAATTTGAAACAATTCCGGTAAATAATGTCGCTAAAATCATCAAAAAACCGAATATCGGGAGGTACCATTATATGGGGGCTATACGAAGACATGGACCTGCACAGACAATTTTCTGCCTTAAGCTGTAGTATCCATTTCGAACTTCAAATACGAAATTTGAAACAATTCCGGTAAATAATGTCGCTAAAATCATCAAAATACCGAATATCGGGAGCTACTGTTATATGGGGGCTATAAGAAGACGTTGACCTGCACAGGAAATTTTCTGTCAAATACCAAATTTGAAACAATTCCGATAAACAATGTCGCTAAAATCATCAAAATGCCGAATATCGGGAGGTACCGTTACATGGGGGCTATAGGAAGACGTGGATCTACATGGCTCATTTTCTGTCTTAGGATGTAGTATCCATTACGAACTTCAAATACCAAAATTGAAACAATTCCGGTAAATAATGTCGCTAAAATAATCAAAATACCGAATATCGGAAGGTACCGTTAAATGGGGTCTATATGAAAACTTGGACCTACATGGCCCATTCCAATACCAAAAGTCCAACAGACATAATATACATTTGAGTAAAATTTTATCAATCTATCTCATTTCGTTCGGAAGCTAGAGTGAATTCCACAGACGGACAGGCGGACGGACATCACTAAATCGACATAGAATTTTATGCTGATCAAGAATATATTGTGGGGTCTAAAATGTATATTTCGGTTTGTTACAAAAGGAATGGCGAACTTAATATACCTCCCATACCATGGTTGAAGAATACAGGTAGTCGCATCGACACAGCTGCTCGGACTTTCTACTTATTTTTGAAGAAACATTTAGAAATTTTTGACATATTAATGTTTTCAAGCTTTGATGCATCTACCTTTATTCTTCTACCATGCTCCTTGGTGGAGGGTAGACATAAAAAATTAATTTAAAAAAAATATTATCAAAGACTGATTTATTTATAGTATTACTTTTCCTACAACTATCCGTGCTATAAACGTGAAAATCCAGCTTAAAAAGCTATTTAAATGTATTAAAATTAATATTTAATAAAGAAATTTGATGTATGGCCTGGCATCGTTATTTTATGCCACTAGAAGGGGAAACGTTGATTTCATGTAACGTTAGATGTAGACATTAAAAATTAATTAAAAAAAAATATATTATCAAAGACTGATTTATTTATAGAATTAGGCTGGAAATACATAAAGAACATATTTGGATGGCTTAAGTCATCGGCTGGCTTCTTCGGAAATGAACAAAGGAGCCTAGGGCCAAAATCGAACTAAGTCAACCTAAACCTGCTTTGTTCATTTCCGAAGAAGCCAGCCGATGACTTAAGCCAGCCAAATATGCTCTTTATGTATTTCCAGCCTTACTTTTCCTACAACTACCTGTGCTATGAACGTGAAAACCCAGCTTCAAGCCCTATTTAAATGTATTAAAATGTATATTTCATAAAGAAATTTGATGTATGGCCTGGCATCTTTATTTAATGCCACCAAAAGGCGCAAAGTTAATGTCATGTAACGTTAGATAAACACAATTAGTGCAAACATAACGTAACGTACTGCGACATATTGCACGTAACGGTTAGAAGGCTGTTTATTTCTTTTTATTTTTGCATTTAAACAACGTTTTTTTTAGCATTTTTATTTTATTTTAGCAGTTTTTTATTAATTATTCTCTTTTCTTCTTTTTTCTAGCTCCCAAAACTTCTACCCCAACAACATTGATCACAATATCCTGCATCCCGATGTCATTGTGGACACGAATAATCTAACCGAGTGTAGCAGTGGACAGACCCCAAAGACAAAACGGAAACTATCAACATCCACGGATGGTGACAGTACCAATTACGAACTGATCGAATACCTGAAGAGGCGTGAAAAACGTGATGAGGAATTGCTGCGACGTATGGATGCACGCGAGGAGAGACTATTGAATTTATTGGAACGAACAGTGGTGGCTATAGAGGCTCTAACACAACAATCACGTTGTACACACAATCCACCGCCGAGGTCATCAACTCCAAAGCCAGAAAATCCAGAGCAGCCCATTGAAAATAAATTACTAAATGGTAATGCGTTTAAAGTGAAATTATCCAGCATTTCGAATAATAGTAGCTCCATAGTGGCAGATAAACCTGCTACTAAAGATGATAAAGAAGAAGCAGAAGGGCAGGCAGAAGAAGACGAAGATAAGGAAAAAAGTAATAATGAAATGAAATCTTAAAAAGAAACTCAAAAAAGTGCCATCAAGAATCTTCAAATGCAGAACAATACTCAAAAACCAAAATCAAATGACTTAATTATGGAACCAAAGATTGCTAATTATTTTTAATTTTTATTATTTTATATAAATGAGATTTACTATATTTTACTTTGTACCCAGTAACTATTTTTTAGTTGTAATGTTAAAAAAAAAACAGAGAAAATCATGAACAAAACTCCCAAAGAATTTGAAAAGAAAAAAAGAAAATTAAAGCTAAGCCAAAACTCAAATCAAAGTGCCAAACAATTACTTAATTATTTATAATAAATGCCAAATATTTTATATTAATTCTTAATTTTTTTCTAAAGTATATTATAAGCTGTATGTGTATTGTTGAAGGAAAACTTAATTTTATAAGGTATATTATTTGAAAAACGGCTATACTGAATTGAAAAAAATACTTAACTATTTTCAATATAGTTCTTCATATGTGTTGTGTCGGTGTGTGCCTTAAACATAACTTAACTATTTTTTTTAATTATTTAAGAAAAATTCAGCATGAGAAATGCTAAATGGAATGCAAATCAAACCAAGAAAAACGAAACCAAAATAATCTCAAATAAAATAACTCATTTTTTATAGATCCAAAACAAATTAAAAATGACTTTTTTTATTGAGTTAGTTTAGGAGTGTAGTAAAAATATTGCTTTTGGTTACAAATCGGGATTGTTGTGGTTCAGTCCCTCCTTGCTTAGTCCTAGAGGGACTGGCTCATCAAGTTATCAGCTAGTGGATTACTATCGGACTAACAATTTGCCAATAACAGCTTGAGTCAGGAAATAATAGGGAATACATCAACCTCGCTTTGAGGTTATTATTTGTACACTACTTCACCGAATTCGTCTTAGCAATTCGGCTGTCAATAAAAATATTCTCCATTTCGACAAAAATTTATTTTCATAACAAAAATTTTGTAACAATTAAAAATTCCTTCACCGCATCACAGAAATGGTCTCCAGATTGGCAGTAGTAGCAATAACGGCATCGCTACATTTGATATTGGGTGTATCGTCGTTTCATCGAACCAAAAGCTGATTTGTGTTCCAATGCTCCGCCTTTGGCAAGTTGGTTATTTATAATAGGATTTTTCGATTTACTCTTGGATATCGACATATTTCCTCTACGATACAGGCGTCTGCCGTACGTGTGCTGAGGTTGCAGCCGACACGGTGAAGAGTCTACTACTTGTCGAATTTAGTGCGTTAATTGTTTGGTCTACCATAGAGAATATGACGTGCAGAATGAGCAAAATTCTAATACTACTTCTTTCGGGGTTAAAGCCAAAAATCTATACTGAATGGGAACAGTAACAACAACGGCAACAACAACATTAAGTTTGACATTTCCTATATCCGTTGGTTATGCAGCCGGTCATTTTTATTTGTTGCAAAATAAATCGGTGCATTTGTATCGAAAAATAATCAAAAGTTGTACAAAATTATGGCAGAATACTCTACAAATTATGACATTCGATTCGAGGCGTAGTGGAATCGGCCAAGAATGCGAACAATCGAACAAATAATTGTTGCCGCTTGTCTGCAAATGCCGGATCCTTAAATTATGACGATATTTTACAATCAAAGAACTTCGAAACGGCTGGTCATCATTATCGCCGACGTAACCGCAGCCGGAGCCGAAATCGTCGTTAAGAAGCGGATATTTTGTGAATGTAAGCAAAACTTTCTAAATAAAACCAGAATTTCTTTAACAAATGGGATCATTGTTCTGTAAGGATTATGAACTAGTAAAAAATGAACAAGTAAAAAAGCTGTAAATTCGACCGGGCCGAACTTTGAATACCCTCCACCATTTGGTATAAATTTAACAATTTTCAAAAAAATGAAATCCGTTAAAAATTCTGTTATTATCTTAACCTAATATCTAATGTAGCCGTATATTAAAGTCTATACGACGACGTGGACCTGCATAGGCAACTTTTTTCACAAGCTATTACAATTTTCAAATGCGAAACTTGAAAGAAACAAATCTGTGTATAATATAGCTAGTATCATCAAAATACCGAATATAGGGAGGTACCATGGTGGTTTAAAAAACATGGATCTGCACAGACAATTTTCTGCCATAGGCTGTAGTATTCATTACGAACTTCAAATGCGAAATTTGAAACAATTCCGGTAAATAATGTCACTAAAATCATGAAAATACCGAATATAGGGAGGTACCGTTATATGGGGGCTATATGAAGACGTGGACCTGCACAGACAATTTTCTGTCATAGGCTGTAGTATCCATTACGAACTTCAAATGCGAAATTTGAAACAATTCCGATAAATAATGTCGCTAAAATCATGAAAATACTGAATATCGGGGGATACCGTTATATGGGGGCTATACGAAGGCGTGGACCTGCACAGACAATTTTTTGCCCTAGGCTGTAGTATTCATTACGAACTTCAAATGCCAAATTTGAAATAATTCCGGTGAATAATGTCGCTAAAGTCATCAAAATACCGAATATCGGGAAGTACCGTTATATGGTGGCTATACGAAGACGTGAATCTGCACACACAATTTTTTGTCTTAGGCTGTAGCATTTATTATGAACTTCAAATACCAAATTTGAAACAATTCGGGTGACTAATGTCGCTAAAATCATCAAAATACCGGAATTCGGGGGCTATACCACAACGTAAACCTGCACAGACAATTTTCTGTCATAGGCTGTAGTATCCATTACGAACTTCAAACACCCAAATTTGAAACAATTCCGGTGAATAATGTCGCTAAAATGATCAAAATACCGAATATCGGGAGTTACCGTAATATGGCGGCTATACGAAGACGTGGACCTGCATACGAAATTTTTTGTCATAGACTGTAGTATCCATCGCTAACTTTAAATACTAAATTTGTTGCAATTCCGGCGAATAATGTCGCAAAAATCAGGAAAATACCCAATATCGGAAGGTACCGTTATATGGGGGCTATACGAAGACGTGGACCGACCTACCTACCTACCTACTGGTAAACTATGCATGTATGCAAAATTTTAGCTCTATATCTCAATTCCTTCGAACGATTTTATCTCACCCTGCACCAAGAAAAATTAAAAACTACAAAGCTTGTTTCTAAAAGTTATTATTTTTACAAATATATTTTTGTGGTCCATTTCATTAATTACATTTAAATGTAAACATTAACAACTAAAAAACAAAGGAAAAATTATTAATGCACCTTCTTCTTGATTTTATAGCCAGATTTGGCTAAACTATTTTTAGTCTTTGCTATTTTTGTTTTGATAATTCTCTTTAGCTTCTCTCGAACTTCCATGTAATTCTCCTCAGTTGCAGCAGCCTCATCTGTCTTCTTGTAAATAAAGAATGTGGCACCCTCCTTCAGACGAGCATCCGTTTTGGGTATGAAAAATGATTCGATGGCAATTTTCGTTTTATTCTTTGTTTTCTTTGTATTTTGCGTTTCATTCTCTTTGCCCTTGGCAGTTTCCTGTTCCTCCTGCACTTCCTCCGACTCTGATTCTGACGAGGAGTCATAGGAGAAGGGATTAGCAGCGGGCGTAAACAATTTATCCAATTTATTGTTGACTAAAATCTTTTCGCTACCCAATTGTTTGAGTTTTTCATCGCGTTCCTCGAGTTGATCATTTTGTCCGAACATGCTCAGTAAACTGAAACCTTCACCGCGTGTCCGCAAAGATTCTTGCAGACTATCCTTGACCACATAGAATACTTCTTTTGAAACTTCAGGTGCAGGAGTTTCGGTGGCAGCTTCTGTTGAGGTGTCTTTTGTTTTTGTTGGTTTAGTTTTCTTAACTTGTTCCTCTTTGGAACGTTCAAATTTCTGATGTTCATCTTTGGAGGGATCATAACGCAACATTTTCTTGTTTTTGTGGTCTTTTTCTGGCCTCTTCCCTGAATCCAATTTAGTGCCAACCACCTGTTCCAAAATATTCATTTGCCAATCTCTTTCATTGTCTTCAGATTTTCCAGCAGAATCTTTTTGATCTTCCACTTCTTCCTCCTCCTCATCATCATCGCCTTCAACAAATTTGGCATCGATGCGGAAACGTGGATCCAAACTTTGATGGGCCTGCATTTTTAATAGTTTTTCTCCCTTTTTCCCCGAAGGCAATGCTTTGAATTCAATATTTTCATTCCCTTCTTCGTCATCGGAACCAAAAATATTGGTTTTTAATTTCTTTGATACCTCCACGGGGACTTTTGACTCCTCTGTATCACTTTCAGCATCACTGAATTTAATTTTTTTCGATTTTTGACTGGAATCCTAAAACAAAAAACATTTATGGAATTAATACCTATATCCCTTTGTTTACTGTTTCTACATACCATTCCCTGCAAGGCCTGTTGTATAGCCGACTTCTGTTGCTGATATTGATTTTTCATTTTATTCAAAGATTCCTTTCGCTTTTGATCAGCACTCATGGATTTGTCATCCAATTGCGCTTGAGTTTTCGTCTTCGATTTTTTGGCCTCAATAACATGGATGGGCTGAACATCTTGATCTTGTTGTATAACAATTTTGCCATTGTACAAAGAATTGGCAGCCCTCTTCTTGGTAATCATTAAGTCTGCCGGCACATCATCATCATCGTCCAATTCAGCATCAACATCAAATATTTTCCTTTTATTTGATTTGGGGGCACTTAACAATTCAGATTGTTCCTCCACAGATTTAGGGGCCATCAATTGGTTGCCATCGCTGGCCGCCTTGGCTTCTTCACGTTCCCTTTTCAAACGTTCCAAAAATGACTCTTTGGCCAAGGATACCTTGATCTGTTGGCCATAGATCTTTTGCCAGTTTAGATCCTTTAAACCTAAAAGTGCCAAGTTATTAATATACCAATCCCACAGCCATCACAGCTTCATACTTACAATACTGGGCATCGTCCTGTCCAATATTTAGAGTCACAAAGGCAATCACCTTCACATCATTGGGATCCACAAGATTTTCTTTGGTTTTAAGCTCAATGTTTTTTATTTCTCCATAGTCCTGAAAGAGATTACGCAAATCCTTCTCCTTGGTGTTGGTTGGCAAATTTGCCACAAAAAATCGGGACGTCTCCATTGGAAAATCGGGGGAATAATTGGGAGTTTCTTCTTCTAGAGCACAACGTGTGTTTACAACTCTCCCACATGCAACAACAAAAACAGTTGCTGGTGAAGGGTTCTAAAGATCGAAAAAATATACTTGCAGGGCTCTGAAAATCGAAAAATAATATTCAACAGGGTTCTAAGAATTAAAAATGTTTTTACTAGACAAGTGTTGTTCAGAAATTTGTTTGGCCTGTTTCAGAACTGCAGGATTATAAAAGCTTTTACTACGATTCCTATCCTTAATATTATCGAAAAAAATTGCAAAATTAGTACATACTTTTAGTTCCTGAAACAGACCAGTTATAAATTGTTTTACAGAAAGGGAGCAAATGAAAAAATCGGACGTGCATATTTTAGGAATTAGAATAATTAGAATCTACTATTTTGCAATATGTTCGATATACCGATTTTCCCAGTAAAAAAGTTAAATTCTTGCAATTCTGAAACAGACTAATAATTTTTCATTGATAGATATATAACTGGCTTGAACATAAAACAAATGTGCTGGACACAAATATCAAAAACATATGTTTTGTTCCAGAACCTGCAAGAATCTACTTTTTTTGCTATTTTTTTGATATCATAAAGGGAAATAACCGATTTTATCAGTAAAAAACTTAAATTCTTGCAGTTCTGGAACAGACTAATAATTTTTCATTAATATATATATACACTGGCAGAGCCAGCTTACGTATGGTTGTATATTTTATTGCTTTTTCGCGTTTAAATCTGTCATTTTGGGGCTTTTCTGTTTAATTTCGCGATTAATTTTTTCAAATATACATTTAGCAACACTGAGTCACGTACGTCAATGCGCAAGAATGAACGAATTTTAGTGGAACGCATTCTGATACGAAAGTGAGTGACTAGCTTTCGTTCGCACAAAATTTCTTTCGTTAACGTGGAACAGGCTGTAAATGTTTGCGAGAACTGCACTTGTTGTTCTGCAACAGAGCATATGATTTCACAAAACAGGGGCACCAACATAAATAATTGGGTATAGGATGTAGCTTTGTTCTCCTCCTGTAATTGTACCCTTTTTGTATATAAGGTCGAGTAACGAATAGAGAGGAAATTAAGAACAGCGAAACGATTTTTTCGTTGTTATTTATATATTTTTTTTGACAATTTTATTCAATAATAATTACATGCATTACAAATGCATTTTTTCAGTGTAAACCAAAGAAAATCGATAATATGAGCTGCAACAAATAATCGATTATTCGATATCTGCAACTCATCGAGTGACTTTAGTCCAAAGTCGACCTACATATCCCTATTCTCTATCTGAACTACTGAAAAAGTGACGAATTATATTTATTCGATTAAAAAAAAAACTAAATTCACACCGAAAATTACAGCAATATTCTATGAAATTACGTATTGTGTTAATTTTTCAATTTCAATTGGATACATAGATTACAAAGAAATCAAGTTAAACACAACACATAACACGAGAAAGTGAATTCGATTTCAAAGTAAAAGTTACTCAGCACAGCAAAAGAGCAAAGCAAAATGGCTGAAGGTGGAAACAGAAGAATTATTGTTAATGTAAAAACACCAAAAGAAAAGAAAATGATAGAAGTGGATGAAGATTCTGGAATTAAGGATGTAAGTGTAATACAAATGATGTCCAGTGAGTGATGAAATTTGAAAAAAAGAAATAATATTGTCTGGCACATTTCGTTTGGTTTTATGAAGGTGGTCACATATCAGGCTGGTTGCAGAAAGAGGCGGCGGGATTACGCCGAATGGAATTTGTAATGAATTAAAGTAGATGATGATTGTGAATGGCTCTCATTTGGATTGTTGAGTGTGATTAGAGTAAATGTGGAAAGGGGGTGAGGAGGAAGAAATGCAAAGTGTTTGTTGGTTGTTTGGGGGAGGGGGAGGGTGGATGTGGTCGTTTCGGTGAGAAAATAAAAGGTGGCGGGTAAACATATCATGTGTGTCAAGTCAAAGTACAGTGAGTGCATTCACCATAGCAGCCAGTAGCCGCCGCCTCAATGACGAAAACCCCCATCACCTGAATTGATGAAATGCAGCAGTTGTAAATGAAATAATTCTCTTCTCTTTCCACTTGTTTCAAATACAATGACCCAGAAACCAATAAACAAGATGAACGGTGTCATGACGTGTTCTTGCAAAATGTCAATGCCAGAATAAATCTGCTCTGCTAACACCTCTTGATGTTGACCTTAGCCACACAAACCATTATAGAAGCACAAAAAAAGCAAGCAGCACATGTATTTTAATTTGTTTATTTATCTGAAAATTTTGCTGTGTTTCTTCTTCTTCTGATTTAATTTATTTATTGTTGTTGTCTCTTTTGCAGTTCAAGGCCTTGGTTGCTGAGAAATTTGAAGCTGAACCGGAACAGCTGGTTTTAATTTTTGCCGGTAAAATTATGAAGGACACTGACACCTTGCAAACGCACAACATCAAGGATGGTTTGACAGTACATTTGGTCATCAAGGCCAAGACACGCAATAGTGAAACCACCCAACGTCCTCCGGCCGATGTACGTCAAACTCCATTTGGTTTGAATACTTTGGGCGGTCTATCCGGCATGGAGGCCTTGGGTGCCGGTTCGGGTACTTTTATGGATTTACAAGCCCGCATGCAAAGTGAACTAATGAATAATGGTGATTTGTTGCGCACCATGTTGGACAATCCCATGGTCCAACAAATGATGAATAATCCCGATGTTATGCGTCAATTGATCACCTCCAATCCACAAATGCAAGATTTAATGCAACGCAATCCGGAAATTTCACATATGTTAAATAACCCGGAATTGTTACGTCAAACCATGGAATTGGCCCGTAATCCCTCGATGTTGCAAGAGCTAATGCGCTCGCATGATCGTGCTTTGTCCAATTTGGAATCGGTACCAGGTGGCTACAATGCCTTGCAACGTATTTACCGTGACATTCAAGAGCCAATGATGAATGCTGCAACGGAATCATTGTCACGCAATCCATTTGCGGGACTAGTTGACAATGGTGGCGGTGAGTGTTTGTTGGATTTTTTTGTTTTTGGAAATTATATTCATATTTTGTTATTATTTTTAGCAAAGAATTTTTAGGCAAATTTCCTATTGCATACCCACGAAATATTTATAGAGAGTTTTAGGCTTCAGAGGGGCATTAATTTTTAGGCAGAAAGATCCATGTAAATCTTGTTGTTCTCAATGCGCAACTTTTAAGATTTTGGAGTCCCACAAACTCCCACGAAAGGAAACTTTACAAATAGAAATTTGTACATTTGGTAGGCATCAGAGGACCATTAAAAATGCTTTTAAAAATTGTGGACTCAGAACGCACGATCTTTCTAATGTTTTGTAGAATTCAAAGACCCTCAAAGAGATAAAAAAATGTAGACCTCAGAGCACTACAAAAAAATTCCTAAAATACTTTGTTCTCAAAGCGCATCTTTTAAGATTTTGGATGCCTATAAATTCCATAAAAACAACTTTTTAAAATAGAAATTTTTACAATTTGTAGGCAGAACGCACAACCTTTCTAGGTTTTGTAGAACTCAAAGACCTTCAAAGAGATAAAGAAAAAAATTGTAGACCTCAGACGACTGCAAAAAAGTTCGTAAAATACATTGTTCCAGTAAAGAATTTATGGAACCATTTGCTTAAAATTCTGTAAGACTCGGAGGCTCCTAAGACTTCAGAGGCTTACGACAATTTGTATATAAAATGTTAGTCCTTAAGGCCCACGGAAATATTTCAAAAAACATTTAATTGAATTAAGAGCCCAATTATTACCGAATATTTTACGAAAGATCGACTGTTTTTCGAATATCACTAATTTTCCTGCTTTGATATCTTTTTCCAGGCAACAATCCCCAAATGGGTACCGAAAATCGTGAGCCTCTGCCAAATCCTTGGGGTGGTCGCGGCAATACCACTGGAACTGGTGCCAATAATCCTGATTTGCCACCACGCGGTATGCTCAATACCCCAGCTATGCAAAGTTTGATGCAACAAATGTCCGAGAACCCGTCATTGATGCAAAATCTCTTAAATGCTCCCTATACCCGTTCCATGTTCGAGGCAATGAATCAAGATCCCGATATGGCTGCACGTCTACTAAGCACCAGTCCCATGCTGGCCAATAATCCGCAACTGCAAGAACAAATACGCCAAATGATGCCACAATTTATGGCACAAATGCAAAATCCCGAAGTCATGAATTTGCTAAGTAATCCCGAGGCCATTAATGCCATTATGCAAATTCAACAGGGTATGGAATCGTTGAGATCGGCTGCTCCCGGACTGATGGGTTCGTTGGGTGTACCACCACCACCGCCCGGTAATACCAACACTGATACCAATACTACAAATACCAGTACGAACACAACGGCCACAGGAGATAGTCAACCGGCCATGGCTCCTGGCGGTGGACCCAATGCTCAGCTGTTTAATGACTTTATGACGCGAATGTTAAATGGCATGACCACCACAGCGGATAATACACAACCTCCGGAGGTGCGTTATCAGTCACAATTGGAACAATTGACAGCAATGGGTTTTGTTAATCGTGAAGCCAATTTGCAAGGTAATGGAGGAAAATTAAATAGAAAATGTTTTGGAAACTTTATTTATTTATTTATTTTTTAATTTTTTTTCTAGCATTAATTGCCACCTTTGGAGACATCAATGCAGCTGTTGAGCGACTGTTATCATTAAACCAGTTGTCTCTAAGTTAACATACCTAAGCCCCGCCCCAACCCCTCTACTATTATTACAACTTTCCTAACAACAAAACAAAAACAAAAAAAAGAATTAATCCTGTTTGTGTATGTGAGCGTTTGTTTTTCTTCTCCTCGATTCTAATTATTTTATATATATAAATATAATAAAATAAATTCTATAAATATATACCAATATATAAAAAATACAACCCCCCAACAACAACAAAGACGGAACTCACACAAAATAATATTACGAAAAAATTATTGGATTGTATTGAGGTTAAAAAAGGATTGATTTATATTTCAAAAGATATAACAGTTTAAAAAAAAAGACCATAATATATTTATGCAAAAGCAATTGTAATTACTACTATTTTGAATGGATTTCGCCATTACCACCCATTTTAGTCGATTTAATTAGAAATTCTAAATTTACGCTTGCTTGCTTGCTGGCTGGCTTGTTGGTAATGAATTATTAATTCTAATTTATATAATTAAGTCTTGGGTATATTTCCAACATATTTTTTGTTTGTTTATTTTTAGTCCACAACTAGAAAGGTAAACAAAGGTCATTTATATTGTTTTTTCGTTGAACAAATATTTCTTTTTTTCTGTGTGCTAAGGTGTTTAAGACATTTACATTTTTCCCCCGCTTGCTCTATTCCAAAAACAATTTGATTGTTAAATGTATTTCAATTTTCGTTTAATTGTTTTATGAAAATAAAGCCGAATATATAACTGATTTTCAGTTTTAAATTAACTTTTATTTTTAACAAAAAAAAAAAAAAAACAATCTTGGAGGCATCACAAACTTTGGCCATAACTCTTGAAGTGGGTCAGTTAAAAAATCACAGTTTGACATTTTTGTATTGTATATAAACAAAGGATAACTGAAGAAAAAAATTTAAATAAAAATTGAAACAAACACCACTTCTATTTTGTTGGTGTCACATGGGAACCGTGGTGGAAAATGCTCCTCAATACTAAATCACTGCTTTACAGCAAAGGTGGTTTAATTTGAAACATTCAATCATTCACAATAGGTTTAACAATAATGGGATAAAAATATATATTCATATATTATATAGAGAAAATAAAGTTTTGTTCTTTATTTTTAAAAATTAAAAAAAAAAATAAAATTACAAAAAAAAAAAAAAAATACAAAAAATATTGTTTTATTTCGAAAAAAAAAACAAACAAAACAATGGTTTGTATTTTTCTGGATTAAATACCCACACAAGATCCAAAATTAAAATTGGTGTATAGAAAATAATCTTTCTTTAAATAAAAAAGATTTAAAACAATTAAATTAGTATTAAATATTCCATTTTAAGCAATTGATGTTTTTTTTAAATTTTGTTGTTGTATATTGTTGACCTGTTATATTTATTTTACATGTTTGGTTAATTGCTTGGCTTAAGGTCATTAAAAAACTATGTTTTTAAATTATTTTTTTAATCGGCATCTATAGATGTAATATTTAAACAAAATATGTCCATGAAAATAAATTTTGAAGTATGAGGCATTTGGAAGCCAAGGTTTTCTTTAATATATATATATTTTTTTTAAACAAAAATTAATAATTTTTAAAACATACAGAGTGAGATGAAAACAATTGCAACCAACTTCAGATTGCTGTAATTTCTAAGCCACTCGTCCGACAGCTGTTAAAATTATTCTAGTCACAGCTCATTATATTGTTTACAAGTGCACCAAAGCATTTTGGTGAGAATGTTGCAGAAAACAAGTTTTTCGTGCCGGAATTCAAGCGTGATAGTGTGATTTCTTTATATTTGGTTGGAAAACCACAAGTGACTATCGTTAGGGCACTTCAGCATTTAAATGTGAATAAATCTTTTGTGGCTCGTACCATCGCTCATTACCGTGATACTGGTAGCGTAGCCGCCCGAAGTCAAGGAAGTGGACGAAAGAAAACAGCAACATCAGCAGAAATGGTTCGAAAGGTAAAGAAGCGACTTGATCGAAGCCACCCGCGTCGCAGTGGCCGAAAAGTGGCTCGTGAGCTGAACATATCGCAATATTCTATTCAGAAAATATTGAAAAATGAGCTCGGGGTTAAGCCATTGAAATTCCAAAAACTGCAAGAACTTACACCGCAACTGAAAGAAAATAGTAGACCCAAAAGAGCTAAAGAGTTGCTTCGTTTGGCCAGCCGAAAGTGGTGAACTGCCGAGTTTTGTATTCTACGATGAGAAAAAATTCGTTGTCCAGCGGTTTGTAAACAAACCAAATGATCGTGTTTACTTGCCAAAGAGGTCAGCTGAAAATATGCACCTTCGGTGGGCCACCAGAAGTCAAGCCCCGGCCATGGTGATGGTGTGGACCATCATAATTGCCGATGGTCGCTCTCCGCTCGTATTAATCGGCCATCAGAATAAATGGCTAATATTATCGCAAAAATATTCTGGAGTGTGTATTAAAGCCTTGGGCACGCAAACATTTTGGCCGCAGACCTTGGACATTCCAACAGGACTCAGCACCATCGCAGCACTCAGTACGAGACACCCAAGAATGGTTACAAAATGAGGATCCTCGCTTCATTTCCACCGCACAATGGCCACCAAAATCTCCGGACACCAATTCGTTGGACTAGTGTGTCTGGTGGAATTTTGAAAAGCAAGGTAGGCACTAAAAAATACCAAAATGTCGATCACCTCAAGCAAGTGCTTCGCCGGGAATGGGCCAAAATACCGCAGAGCAACATTCGGGCAGCGTGTGATGGTTTCATTGGCCGTTTGAAGGCCATAGTTCGTACCAAAGGTAACCAATTCGAACAGATCTAAACTTATTCTAAAATTTTATGCTATTTTCCGACATTTTTTGCTTTAATTTAAAAAAATGAAAAAAATATGGCGTTTGACTTTGTTGCAGTTTTTTTTATCTCACCCTGTATATGCATATATGCAATACTTCTGAACAAGTATAGAGCTGTATGTTCGACCGGGCCGATCTTTGAATACCCTCCACCATTTGAAACGATTTTGGCAATTTTCAAACAAATAAAATTCGTTTAAAATCCTAAAAATACCGAATGTAGCTATTATATTAGGGTCTATACGATGACATGGACCTGCATAGGTAACTTTTGTCATAAGTCATTACAATATTCAAATGCGAAACTTGAAAAAAATCGGTGAATAATGTAGCTAAAATTATCAAAATACCGGATATATGGAGATAGCATTATATGGGGCTATACCAAAACGTCGACCTGCACAGACAATTTTCTGTCTTAGGCTGTATTATATATTACGAACTTCAAATACCAAATTTGAAACAATTCCGGTGAATAATGTCGCTAAAATCGTCAAAATACCGAATATCGGGAGGTACCGTTATATGGGGGCTATATGAAGACGTGGACCTGCACAGATAATTTTCTGTTATAGGCTGTAGTATCCATTACGAATTTAAAATACCAAATTTGAAACAATTCCGGTGAATAATGTCGCTTAAATCATCAAAATACCGAAAAAAGGAGCTACCATTATATGGGGGCTATACGAAGACGTGGACGTGCACAGACAATTTTCTGTCATAGGCTGTAGCATCGGCTATGAACTTCAAATACCAAATTTTAAGCAATTCCAGTAAATAATGTCGATAAAATGATCAAAATACCGGATATAGGAGGTAGCATTATATGGGAGCTATACGATGGCGTAGACCTGCACAGACAATTTTCTGTCTTAGGCTGTAGTATCCATTTCGAACCTCAAATACCAAATTTGAAACATTTCCGTTGAATAGTGTTGCTTAAACCATCAAAATACCGAAAAAGGGAGGTACCGTTATATGGGGGCTATACGAAGACTAGGACCTGCACACACAATTTTCTGTCATAGGCTGAAGTATCCATTACCAACTTCTAATACCAAATTTGGAACCATTCCGGTGAATAATGTCGCTGAAATCATCAAAATACTGAATATCGGGAGGTACCGTTATATGGGGGCTATACGAAGACGTGTAACTGCACAGACAATTTTCTGTCACAGGCTTTAGTATCCGTTACGAACTTCAAATACCAAATTTGAAACATTTCCGGTTAATATTGTCGCTAAAATCACCAAAATACCGAATATCGGGAGGTACCGTTATATGAGGGCTATACGAAGACGTGAACGTGCACAGACAATTTTCTGTCTTATGATGTAGCATCCAATACGAACTTCAAATACCAAATTTTTAAGAATTCCGATGAATAATGTCGCTAAAATCACCAAAATACCGAAAAAGGGAGGTGCTCTTATATGGGGGCTATATGAAGACGTGGACCTGCACAGACAATTTTCTGTCTTAGGCTGTAGTATCGATTACGAACTTCAAATACCAAATTTGAAACATTTCCAATGATTATTGTCGCTAAAATCATCAAAATACCGAATATAGGGAAATACAGATATATGGGGGCTATACGAAGACGTGGACCTGCACAGACAATTTTTTGTCATAGGCTTAAGTATCCATTACCAACTTCTAATATCAAATTTGGAACTATTCCGGTGAATAATGTCGCTAAAATCATCAAAGTACCGAATATCGGGAGGTACCGTTGTATGGGGGCTATACGAAGACGTGGACGTGCACAGACAATTTTTTGTCATAGGCTGATGTACTCATTACGAACTTTAAATACAAAATTTAAAAGAATTCCGGTAAATATTGTCGCTAAAATCATCAAAATTCCGAATATCGGGAGGTACCATTATATGGGGGTTATACGAAGGCGTGGACCTGCACCGACAATTTTCTGTCACAGGCTGTAGTATACATTGCGAACTTCAAACACCAAATTTGAAACCATTTCGGTGAATAATGTCTCTAAAATCATAAAAATACCGAATATTGGGAGGTACCGGTACATGGGGGCTATACGAAGACGTGGACCTGCACAGACAATTTTCTGTCATAGGCTGTAGTACCCATTACGAACTTCAAATACCAATTTTGAAACCATTCCGGTGAATAATGCCGCTTAAATCATCAAAATACCGAAAAAAGGGAGGTACCGTTATATGGGGGCTATATGAAGACGTGGACTTGCACAGACAATTTTCTGTCTTAGGCTGTAGAATCCAATACGAACTTCAAATACCAACTTTGAAGTAATTCCGGTAAATAATGTCGCTAAAGTTATCTAAATACCGAATATCGGGAGATACCGTTATATGGGGGCTATACGAAGACATGGACCTGCACAGACAATTTTCTGTCATAGGCTGTAGTATCCATTATGAACTTCAAATACCAAATTTTTAAGAATTCCGATGAATAATGTCGCTAAAATCATCAAAATACCGAATATCGGGAGGTACCGTTATAAGGGCGCTATACCAAGACGTGGACCTACATGGCCCATTTTCAAAAACAAAAGTCCTGCATACATAATATACATTTGAGTAAAATTTTATCAATCTAAAGCAATTCGTTCGGTAGCTAGAGTGATTTCCACAGACGGACAGACGGACGGACATCGGTAAGTCGATATAGAATTTTATGCTGATCGAGAAAATAAATACTTTGAGGGTCTAAAATGTATATTTCGTGGTGTTACAAACGGAATGACAAACTCAATATACCCTCCATACGATGGTGGAGGGTATAAAAATGGTAAAATTATGGCGTTTTACTTTGTTGCAGTATTTTTATCTAACCCTGTATATATGCATATCAAAACTTTTAAAAAATATTTGGAAAAATAATTTTGTCCGTCATCAAGGATTTCAAGCCCATTCTGCCAAAGAATTCTGCTTTGTTTCCAACTTGTTACAATTTATCAAACATTACCCTCCAACATGTTTGACTGTTTGAGACGATCGCCCAACATATTTTACTTCAAACACACACGAAATTTGATGGTGTCTCGTCGTTGCCTGTTTCGGCTAGGTTCAGTCATGTTGGAACCGTAAACTCAACGAATTGGTAAGCGGAAAGGCGCGCACGTTCTCTGTTTTTTTTTTGACGGGCAATTGAATATTGGCGGATTTTTTTGTGTGTGTTATTGTTGCTGCCAATACCATAAACGAAAAAAAGTGGTTTTTAAAAGCCTCCGGCCGCCCAAACTGCAACAACAATTCGATTCATTGCAAAATTCCAGGAGGGAAATAAATCTGAATTGGGGGAGAGAGAGAGAGAGAGAGGGAGAAAAGCCTAAAGTCTCTAACTAAAACAAAATTAAAACAACAACAACATCAAGGAGTTAAGGCACAACGCCTTAAAAAGATTCCTTGCCAGCCGGGCTCCAAACCCCCCAAAAAAGTTGTTGTTTTTGGTTGGGGTGATGCAAGAAGAATTCCTTTTTGTGTGAGTGTTTTTTTTTTTCAAATCAACAACAAGTTTTGGAAGTAAAGTGAAGTTGTGGCAAGTAACAAAAAAAAAAAAAAAATGGGAATCGAATTCTCTATCCCAGTCAGCCAGCTAGTCCAGATGAAAATGTGAAGGGAAATGCTGACAGGAAATTTTCAAGTGAATGAAATTCATGACCCATAAAGGCACTTGTTTTCGCAAATTTTTTTATGCAAAACGAAATTAAAACAAAAATAACAAATTGTGGCTACAAATCAAAAAAAAAAAAAAAATATTTCAACATTTGAAAATTAAAAAATAAATATCCATAAAAAAACCTAGTGTAAACACATGAAAAAATTTAAATACCAAAAGCAATAACAAATACAACAACTTGTGTTCAATACTCCTGCAATTGTTTGCAAAAAAAAATATATATTTATAGCTTCTCCCACCCTCATCGTCTTCACTTTTGGCTGTCCGGTGTTGAAAGTGTAACAGAATAGTAGTTTCAAACATATAATTTTTTTGTTGTTGTTGTTGATGTTGGTGAAACCCAGAAATGTGGAGCATTCCTAAAATTAAACCATTTCCGCGAAATGAAAAATGAATGCAAAATATTATTATGACCCACTCAAGTGTTTGCTGAACAGAAAATGTTGGAATCGAAAAACCAAACGTTAGCTGGAAAATTATCTGGAAAATTATCTTCAAATTACATTGGGATTAAGACGAAATGCAAATAATGTAAGTTGTTGATTTTGAAATTGAAAACTTTAAGAAAATACTGCTCAAAATGAATGAGAGATTATGAAGAGAATATGAAATATTGAAAATTTGAATTAAATTTTTATAAAATTCAAGAATAAACATATTTCATACGAAAAAACCAGTAAAGAAAGTCTTAAAGTCGGGCGGGGCCGACTTTATGATACCCTACACCACTTTGCTAATTTAGTAGGGCTCCACATAACAATTAAAAGTTTTTATGGGAGAATTCAATCATACACACTATGATTATAATTATATTTTAAAGATCAAAGGACTAAATATGCCGAAGCATTTGTATCTTTTAAATTCGGAATTGTATTGCCCATTTGGTGCACAATTAATTTGAAATCGGATAAAGATATATATCCAGTCTGATATATATCCAGCTATATCCAAGTCTGAACCGATCTCGATAAAATTTGGCAAATATATTTCAGAGCTGTATTTGATTTATTTCCCTAAATATCATTGTTACGGAGTGCATATTATGGTTGTGGGTAACAAATATAACAAATCGGATGAATAATATATATGGAAGCTATAGCTATATCTGAACCGATCTTCACCAAATTTGACATACTAGCTTCTAGACTCAATTCGGTCGTAAGTGCCAAATACCATCCCATTTAGACAAATATTAGACGTATGGTGCACAATAAAAGGTCAATCGGACGAAGTTATATATGGGAGCTATATCCAAATCTGAACCGATCTCGATAAAATTTAGCAAACGTATTTCTGAGCTGTATTTGATATATTTCCCCAAATATTGTTGTTGCAGAGTGCATATTACGGCGGCGGTGGACGAAAATAACAAATCGGATGAACAATATATATGGGAGCTATATCCAAATCAGAACCGATTTCGATCAAATTTGGCATACTTATTTTAAGGCTTAATTTGGGTGTATATGCAAAATTTCATACAATTCGGGCTGATATTACACGTTTGGTGCACAATAAAAGGCAAATCGGAGCTATATCTAAATTTTTACCGATTATCTAAAATTTCAATAGGGTTCGTCCTTGGGCCAAACAAATGATCTGTGCAAAATTTCATCTGGATCGGGCAATAAGTGCGACCTGTACTTTGTTTACAAAAATACATGGACAGATGGACGGACGGACAGACGGACGGACGGACAGACGGACGGACGGACATGCATAAATCGACTCAGAATGTGATTCTATGCAGATCATCAAAAGGAACTATGGGTCTATCTCGTTTCTTTCTGCCTGTTACAAACAAATGCACAAAGACATAATACCCTGACCACCTTGTGGTGTAGGGTATAATGAGATATTGATTATACCCTACAACACTATGTGTTGGGGGTATTATAAGTTTGATTGGACCAAAAATTATATAACACCTCGAAATATTGGTTTCCCACATAGGAATGTATATACGGATCTTCCTATCTCGCCGAGCTGAGTCGATCTAGCTATGTATGTCCGTCCGTCCGTCTGTCCAAGTTCATTTTTAATCACTCTACAGGTCGCAATTATGGCCCAATCTTCACGAAATTTAAAATGGACGTGGGGCTAGGGCCGGAATAGAAGCCTATTGCTTTTGGAGATGATCGCATAATATTTAGGAGTTGAAATGGAGCAAAACATTTTCCTTATTTTGCAATTGCTCTACAGCTCGCAATTATAGAACAATCGACGCGGATTTTAGTGTGGGGCTAAAGCTTAGGGCTGGGCAGAAGTCTTCCAATTTTGATGGTGATCAGGTAATATTTAGTGGGTGAAATAGACCATAACATTTTTGTTAAATAAAAGTCAAGTTTTCCATAAACTGCGAATATTTTTTATTCCGGCGAAATCCCAAATAGACGGAAAGGTCAATTCTGACCGCTACGTAGATGCCGATAGTAAATATATCGTATATATGTAGCGAAATATATACAATGTGTAAATACAAAGGATGGGGATTTTAGCTAGAATGCTTATATCTCAAGAATGGCTGGACCGATTTTGACAAATTTTGTCAATTCAGAATGCCCCTCTTGGTATAAAAGGATAAAATCTAAAAAATCGCATAAAAATGCCAATAATGGTGTTAATATTGATTTTGTAATATTTTGTGACATTTTTTTATTTTTTTAATTTTTTTTTATCGCATGCGGTTTTTTTCAATTCGACTTATAATATTGAAGTGTATATTTTGTAATATTTTTTCACCTTACAATACAGGTTGGGGTTATTATATATAGATTGCAATTATCGTCCGATCCTCACAAAAATTTTCACAACGATAGGGTTAGGCTCAGAAGTGCTAGGCCTATTGTTTTAAAGATGTACGCAATATATTTATGGTTGAAACACACCAAAAAGCAAAAAAAAAAAATCCTGATCACACAATTGAAGCCAATCGACACGCCTGAGAAGAGAGTTAAGGCTAGGGAAGAATTCTAGCATTTTGGATGACCATTGGATTATATTTAGCTGTAAAATGGACTACAACAACTAAGAGCACGGTGGACTGCGTAAATATTGGGTAAATGTGTCTTATCAAAATGCTAAGGGCGCTCCGTGACATAATTTCAAAAGCGAAATCTTCCAACATGGATTTGGACATAAAGGAGCTTCTAATATATTGTAGTGTTGTAGGGTATCACATGGTCGGCCCTGCACGGCAATAGACTTTGCTTACTTGTTAAAATGAAAATAGTTTTTATTTTCTAAATATGTGAGATTATGCCAAAATCATTGAATTTTGAAACAGAATTTGGAGAATTCTTCATTTTTATGGCCAATTTAATCAATTGATAACCTCTATAGAATTTCCGTTACAAAGCTTCAAATTCGATATTGTTATTAAAAATAAGAATGTAAATCGCTTTTTATGCCTAATTAATTTATATCCGAATTCCGTTACACTTAATGGCTTTAAATTCTAAAAAAAAAAATAAATATTGTGATTTTCGATATTTTTATACCCTCCACCATGGTATGGAGGGTATATTAAGTTTGTCATTCTGTTTGTAGCACCTCGAAATATACATTTTAGACCATACTTTGATCAGCATAAAATTCTATGTCGATTTAGCGATGTCCGTCCGTCTATCCGTCACTCTGGAAATCACTCTAGCTTCCGAACGAAATGAAGTAGATTGATGAAATTTTACTCCAATGTATATAAAGTGTGCAGGACTTTTGGTATTGAAAATGGGCCGTGTAGGTCCACGTTTTGGTATAGCCCCTCATATAATGGTACCTCCCATTTTCGGTATTTTGATGATTTAAGCGATATTATTTACCGGAAATGTTTCAAATTCGGTATTTGAAGTTCGTAATGGATACTACAGCATATGACAGAAAATTGTCTGAGCAAGTCCATATTTTGGTATAGCCCCCATATAACGTTACCTCCCGATATTCGGTATTTTGATGATTTTAGCTACATTATTAACCGGAATTGTTTCTAATTTGGTATTTGAAGTTCGTAATGGATACTGCAGCCTGAGGCAGAAAATTGTCTGTGCAGGTCCACGTCTTCGTATAGCTCCCATATAATGGTACCTCCCTTTTTTCGGTATTTTGGTGATTTAAGCTATAATATTCCCCGGAAATGTTTCAAATTTGGTATTTGAAGTGCGTAATGGGTACTAAAGCATATGACAGAAAATTGAATGTCTTCTTCGTATAGCCTCCATATAGCGGTACCTCCTCATTTTCGATATTTTGGTGATTTAAACGACATTATTCACCGGAAATGTTTTAAATTTGGTATTTGAAGATCGTAATGGATACTACAGCCTATGACAGAAAATTGTCTCTGCAGGTTCACATTTTGGTGTAGGCCCCCTGGTAATAGTACCTCCCTATATTGATGATTTTAGCTACATTATTCACCGATTTTTTTTTCAAGCTTCGCATTTGAATATTGTAATGGCTTATGATAAAACTTGTCTATGTAGGTCCACGTCGACGATAATAGACCCTAATATAACGGCTACATTCGGTATTTTAAAATTTTAACAGAATTTGTAATGGATTTTTTTTTTTTTTTGAAAATAGCCCAATTTGTTTCAAATGGTGGATGGTATTCAAAGTTTTTACTTGTTTTACAACAGCTTTGTTTACTTGTTATACATGAAAAACTTCTCCCCGTCTTTCATTACGAGTCAAGGCTTCAAATTTAATAAAATAATGTGTTATGTTATTAAAAATATATGTGTAAATCGCCTTTATTCTCTATCCTTGTCAAAAAATGAACTAGTTCCTTTGTTCCATTTTATTAAAATATTGGGGTAAATCACTAACACTATCTTATTTTTAAAAAGTATGGTTTTAAAACATCAATATTTTATATTTTTTCAATATTTTACTTTTCAAGATGTTTGGCGTTTTTTTATACATAAGCATTTCTCCCAGATTTTCAAGACTTAAAATGTAAAAAAAATACTGATTATTCCAGTAGTTGCAACAATCAACTAGTTTTGCAATTTTCTCCGATATCATAAGGGGAAAATCGGTTATCGCAGTAAAAACTTTTACATTCTTGCAGTTCTGGAACAGATCATATGTTATTAGTTATTGTAATCATTTTAACCTCGTTCCTTGCCTGAAGAGGAACTAGTTTTCTCGTTCAATTTCGCAACAATTTTAAGTGTAAACCCTTTCAGTATTTTTTATTTTTTTTTTTTTAAGAATTGGGTTTAGTTTTTCGACTTGCGTGGCTATATTGTCGATACAATCCACTCGCTCAGGGGTTATTGCTTCACTATGTTGATCCAATTCAGTCCATTAGAGCCCATTGATTCATTGTGTTTAATTTCATTCATCGAACCGATTAATCATTTTTGTTCCTTGAAAGGAACTAGTTCCTTCGTTCCATTCGTTAAAATGTGAGTGTAAATCATTCCATGGTAGAAGAATAACAGAAGAATACAGGTAGATGCATAAAATTAAAAGGGGGTTTCAAACAAATGTATTTCTTAAATGTTTTCTTATACGACGTCATTCGGAGGTTATTATTATACGAATTTTTAAAAATTTTTACAACAGTTTTTTTTTTAATAGTTTTTCATTCAAAATTTTCCATTCTAAAATTGGTTTGACAGTTCATTGTCCCCGCAGCTGTGTCGATGCTTCTATCTGTATTCTTCTACCATGATCGTTTCTAATCTCTCTTTTGAATTGATCCACTTCGCTCCGAGGCCATTGGTACATTACGTTAATTTCCTAAATAGGAACTAGTTCATTTGTTCCACATTATAAGAATATTAGGGTAAATAGGTTACTGTGTTATATTATTTTTTATAGGATTTGGTCAAGCTTTAGAGTATTATTGATCCACCCCTGAAGCCATTGGTACATTATCTTTAATAGAAATAGCCAATTGCCTTCATTGACCAGATCGATCTTTCTTGTTCCTTTCATGAATAGGAAGCGATGCCAGGAAAAATTTGCCGGAAAGAATTTGCAAACTCTCAATACAATAACTGTCAAAATTGTTGTCGCGAATGGCTCTATTGGAAAACTTTTGTGTTAGCAGAGAACTTCCAGTTACAATTTTCAACCATTGTTACACATTTTGGAGTAGTCAGATAGACCAAATATATTGCTGACCTCCACCCTCATTTGAGACTATTACAACGTTTTTAATTATGTTTCTATTGGATTTAAAGTCTAATTCCTCTATATATTTTCCCATATGATGATTCGATTTGTCGATGTAAGAAAATGACACAAAAAATTTATAATTTCTCTTATTATCATTCCAACTGACCAATAAACCAAGAAAAGGAATTTCAAACAGGTGATACCTTTTGCGGCATTGCCTAAAATATCCCCTCTCTAAAATTTAATTTCTAATGATGATTATCCCTAAAAACACACATTCGAACTACATTGCACCTGTTTACATTTATTATCATCATCGTGTGAAGTGTTTTAAATAAACAGATGCTCCTGCTCTCTCGTAAAAAAACACTCTCCCTTTTTTCTCTGTCAGCTGTGCCTGCGTGTGTGTAAAGAAAACATAGAAACGCAATTGCATTGTAGACGTAATAGGCACACTCACATAGAACAAATAATGGGGAGTTTTAATTGCTTAAGGATTCAAAATGACCTTCTGTTTTTTGCTTCGTACTTTGAAAATAGACATGCAGAACAAAGACGGAGATAGGAACGTGATAAGAAACCTTTTTGGCTAGACACATATGGTCATAAAATATTAGGTCGCTATTAAGTGTATTCCGTACTCTGTATTTTTTTATTGAATTACATTTGAATTTCAAATTTAACCTAAATTTTATTTTGAAACGATTTTTAAATTGATTCCGATTACAAAATATTACAATTGATGTTTTTTTTGTGTGAAGGTCGCAATGCCAATTTCCATAAAATTCTTGTGACAAAATACCGACCATGCATACATACATATTTAATTGAAAATATTGCTGTTGTGTTCCTTTCAAGGTTAAATGAAATTGGAAATTGAAACTGGATTCTCCTAATTCAGTACAAAGTAAAGTACTATTAGATGGAAATTTTATTCATTGATTTATATATGAGTTACGAAGACGGTGTAAGTTTTCTACTTCTTTGCAAAATATGGGACCGAATATATTTTATATCCTCCCCGTTGAAAAGCAGGGTATATTAAATTTGTCATTCCGTCTGTAGCACCTCTAAATATTTATCATATTCCCCAAAAAGTATATATATTTTTGATCAGCATAAAAATATTAAGTCGATTTAAAGATGTCCATCCGTCTGTCTATCTGTCAATCTATCTGCTGAAGCCTCGATACAGCTCACATTATTTGACGTAGGGCTTTTAAATACGGCACCGTAGTTTGCCTTGTGTCTAGGATGGTTGGTATTGAAAATGAGATATATTGGTACACGTTGTGGGATAGCCCCCATATAACGGTACCTCCCGATATTCGGTATTTCGATCATTTTAGCCACATATTTCCACCAATTTGTCTTAAAAATTTTATTTGTAGTTCATTATGGGCTCTAGGTCCAGTGGTTTGTACATATAGGTCAACGAGTTCGTATAGCCCCCATATAACGGTACCTCCCGATATTAGGTATTTTTATAGTTTTAGACACACATTTCCACCAATTTGTCTAAAAATTGGAATTTGTAGTTGGTGATAGGTTCTAGTACCGGTGGCGGAACATTGTATATAAAGGTCCACGTTTACGTATAGCCCCCATATATCAGTACCTCCTGATATTCGGTAATTTGATGATTTTTGCCACACCTTTCAACGAATTTGTCTAATAATTGGTATTTGTAGTTCGTAATGGGTTCTAGCATCGGTGGCAGAACATTGTGTATAAAGGTCCACGTTTTCGTTTAGCCCTCATATAAGGGTACCTCCAGATATTCGGTGTTTTGATGATTTTTGTCACATCTTCCAACGGATTTGTCTAAAAAAGGTGTTTGTTACGGGTTCTAGCACCGGTGGCGAAACATTGTATACAGGGTGAGACAAAAAAAAACTCCAACAAAGTCAAACGCCACCATTATTACATTTTTTTTTTAATTTTATTGAAAGAAAGAAAAAAACGTCGGAAATGGCATCAAATTTTAGATTTGTTCGAATTGCTCACCTTTGGCACGAATTATGGCCTTCAAACGGCCAATGAAACCGTCACACGCTGCTTGAATGTTGCTCTGCGGTATTTTGGTCCATTCCCGGCGAAGCGCTTGCTTGAGGTGATGGACACTTTGGTATTTTTTTAGTGCCAACCTTGCTTTCCAAAATACTTCAGACGCAATAGTCCAACGGATTGGTATCCGGAGATTTTGGTGGTCATTGTGCGCTGGAAATGAAGCGAGGAACCTCGTTTTGTAACTATTCTTGGGTTGCGCGTGCTGTGTGCTGTTGGGGTGTCCAAGGTCTGCGGCCAAAGTGTTTGCGTGCCCAAGGCTTTAATATACCCTCCAGAATATTTTCGCGATAATATTCGGCATTTATTCTGATGTCACGGTCGATTAATACGAGCGGAGAACGACCATTGGCTGTTATGGCGCCCCACGGCCATTACCATGGCCGGCACTTGAGTTCTGGTGGCCAACCGAAGGTGCACATTTTCAGCTGACTTCTTTGGCAAGTAAACACGAATGAATGTTTTCTCATCGGAGAAAACCAAATTCGACAGTTCACCACTTTCCTCGGCCAAGCGAAGAAACTCTTTAGCTCTTTTGAGTTTACTATTTTCTTTCTGTTGCGGTGTAAGTTCTTGCACTTTTTGGAATTCAGCATAAAATTCTATGTCGATTTATCGATGTCCGTCTGTCTGCCTGTCTGTGGAAATCACTCTAGCTTCCGAACGAATTGAAGTAGGTTGATAAAATTTTACTCAAATGTATGTTATGTCTGCAGGACTATTGGTATTGAAAATGGGCCATGTAGGTCCACGGTTTGGTGTATCCCCCATATAACGGTACACACCGATATTCGGTATTTTGATGATTTCAGCGGCAATTTTTACCGAAATTGTTTCAAATTACGTATTTAGAGTTCGTAATGGGAACTACAGTCTGTGACAGAAAATTATCTGCGCATGTCCACGTCTTCGTATAGCCCCCATACAGCGGTACCTCCCGATATTCGGTATTTTGATGATTTTAGCGTCATTATTCACCGGAATTGTTTCAAATTACGTATTTAGAGTTCGTAATGGGAACTACAGTCTGTGACAGAAAATCGTCTGTGCAGGTCCAGGTCTTCGCATAGCCCCCACATAGCGGTACCTCCGATATTCGGTTTTTTGATGATTTTAGCGACATTATTCACCAGAATTGTTTCAAATTTGGTATTTGAAGTTCGCAATGGATACTTCAGCCTATGACAGAAAACTGTCAGTGCAGGTCTTCGTATAGGCCCCATATATCAGAACCTCCCTATATTCAGTATTTTGATGATTTTAGCGTCATTATTCATCAGAATTGTTTCAAATTTGGTATTTGAAGTTCGCAATGGATACTGCAGCCTGAAGCAGAAAATTGTCTGTGCAGGTCCACGTCTTGGTATAGCCCCCATACAGCGGTACCTCCCGATATTCCGTATTTTGATGATTTTAGAGACATTATTTACCGGAATTGTATCAAATTTGGTATTTGAAGTTCGTAATGGATACTGCAGCCTGAGACAGAGAATTGACCATGTAGGTATACGTCTTCGTATAGCCCCCATAAAGCGGTACCTCCGATATTCGGTATTTAAATGATTTCAGCGGCAATTTTTACCGAAATTGTTTCAAATTACGTATTTAGAGTTCGTAATGGGAACTACAGCCTGTGACAGAAAATTGTCTGTGCAGGTCCACACCTTCGTATAGCCCCCATATAACGGTACCTCCGGATATTCGGTATTTTGATGATTTTAGAGACATTATTTACCGGAATTATTTTAAATTTGGTATTTGAAGTTCGCAATGGATACTAAATCCTAAAAAAGAAAATTTTCTGTGGAGGTCAACGTCTTGGTACAGCCCCCATATAACGGTAATATGGCATAACCTTATTTGAGAGGATTTATTTGAAGTAAAGGTATGGGTTTTGACAGTTTTAATCCATCTATTTCCCGTGAAAAATAACCTGCATTTGTTAGCACTTCACATGGTACTATAAAAAGGTAAGGTAGAGCTACCAGCTGATTACAATTTTTTTCTAAGTGTGCCCGACTTCTGCCAATTTTGTGTATGTATTTATTGTTTTGAAAAATAAAAACAGAATATTTTCAAAATCATTCAGGGCTGTCACAAAAACCATGTCGGTTTAGCTTATTGTCGTTTTTGCAAACCAATGTTGGTTTCATTTGGTGTCATGAAACCAAGTTGGTTTTGTCAATTTCGAATGTAAATAAAACCAATGTTCGAAACAGCTGTTGTTGCTTACATGTGTTGTTTGTTTATTTGTCATTGAAATATCAGTAAAAGTAAAGTAAATATAAAAGGAATAAGTCACTATAAATAAAGTAAGATGGAATCAGCAGTGGTAGTTTTTGTGTTGTTGGACGAAGAACGCTCAGAAAAGGTGACGACAAAAGCTTTTAGAGATTTCAGCAACCCACTGGAGTTGCCGGAGGTAACGTAAGTAAATTTGTTTATAGCGAACTTACTCATAAAAATTCTTTAAAAAATCCTTAAAAAATCCACGTTTATGGTCCTTTAATAATTCTTTAAAAAATCCACATTTATGGTCCTTTAAATATCCTTTAAAAAATCTTTAAAAAATCCACGTTTATAGTCCTTTAATAATTCTTTAAAAAATCCACGTTTATGGTCCTTTAAATATCCTTTAAAAAATCCACGTCCTTTAAAAATTCTTTAAAAAATCCACGTCCTTTAAAAATTTTTTAAAAAATCCACGTCCTTTAAAAATTCTTTAAAAAATCCACGTCCTTTAAAAATTTTTTAAAAAATCCACGTTTATAGTCCTTTAATAATTCTTTAAAAAATCCACATTTATGGTCCTTTAAATATCCTTTAAAAAATCCACGTTTATAGTCCTTTAATAATTCTTTAAAAAATCCACATTTATGGTCCTTTAAATATCCTTTAAAAAATCTTTAAAAAATCCACATTTATGGTCCTTTAATAATTCTTTAAAAAATCCACATTTATGGTCCTTTAAATATCCTTTAAAAAATCTTTAAAAAATCCACGTTTACAGTCCTTTAATAATTCTTTAAAAATCCACATTTATGGTCCTTTAAATATCCTTTAAAAAATCCACGTTTACAGTCCTTTAATAATTCTTTAAAAATCCACATTTATGGTCCTTTAAATATCCTTTAAAAAATCCACGTTTACAGTCCTTTAATAATTCTTTAAAAAATCCACATTTATGGTCCTTTAAATATCCTTTAAAAAATCCACATTTATGGTCCTTTAAATATCCTTTAAAAAATCCACGTTTACAGTCCTTTAATAATTCTTTAAAAAATCCACATTTATGGTCCTTTAAATATCCTTTAAAAAATCCACGTTTACAGTCCTTTAATAATTCTTTAAAAAATCCACATTTATGGTCCTTTAAATATCCTTTAAAAAATCTTTAAAAAATCCACGTTTACAGTCCTTTAATAATTCTTTAAAAAATCCACGTTTATAGTCCTTTAAAAATTCCTTAAAAAAATCCACGTTTATAGTCCTTAAAAAAATCTTTAAAAAATCCACGTTTATAGTCCTTTAAAAATTCCTTAAAAAAATCCACGTTTATAGTCCTTAAAAAAATCTTTAAAAAATCCACGTTTATAGTCCTTTAAAAATTCCTTAAAAAATCCACGTTTATAGTCCTTAAAAAAATCTTTAAAAAATCCACGTTTATAGTCCTTTAAAAATTCCTTAAAAAAATCCACGTTTATAGTCCTTTAAAAATTCTTTAAAAAATCCACGTTTATGGTCCTTTAAATATCCTTTAAAAAATCCACGTCCTTTAAAAATTCTTTAAAAAATCCACGTCCTTTAAAAAATCTTTAAAAAATCCACGTTTACAGTCCTTTAATAATTCTTTAAAAAATCCACATTTATGGTCCTTTAAATATCCTTTAAAAAGTCTTTAAAAAATCCACGTTTACAGTCCTTTAATAATTCTTTAAAAAATCCACATTTATGGTCCTTTAAATATCCTTTAAAAAGTCTTTAAAAAATCCACGTTTATAGTCCATAAAAAAATCTTTAACAACCAAAATTGATTGGAAGATGCGTAAATTGCGAGACGCGCATTAAAGCTATTCGCAAATGTTGCCATGGAATTGATAGATAGAACTGTTTAGATCATATTTTTGAAAGAAAATCCAGGCATTTCATTAATTTTTCCCGCTCTTTTTAAATATGAGGAAAAATATTGAATAAATGGAAACAATTTGTGGCATACACATTTGACAGTAAATTTAACGAATTAAAATGAAATCTTGTTAAACATTTGTGACCTTAGCACTTTTGACGACCTCTTGATATTTATATATTAATAAACATTATAAAAATATGTGGTGAAACCCATTAACATTTATATGTGTATTTATATAATCATTATTAAATGTTAAATAAGTAGAATCTCCACTATTTTTTTAAATCATTTTTTTTGTTTTTATGGCAAAAGAAAAAAACTTGTTTAATTTGATTACAATTTGAGTGCGAGCTTACAAAGTTTACCTACCCCCCCCCCCCCCCCCCCCCCCCTTCCGTATGAACCAAACCAACCAGGTAACTAATTTGTGTTTAAAAAAAATTAATTATTTAACACTTTCAACAGCATAAGAACTCAAATAAAAACTTTGATTTGAGTTTCGGACACACTCACAGTCAACCAACCAACCAACCACACACACACTTAAAACCCCGTAAACTCATCTTCGTTCATTCATAATAGTACCGCTCTTGTAGCGGTCTCCAAACGGTTCTCAAAACAAATTATTTTGTTTTTCTTTACCCCCCATTCTTGTGTGAGTGTCTCTGTGACGTTTGTGGCACTTAACCAAAAAAAAAAAAAAAAAAAAAAAAACAAAACTAGACAAATGATTTTCATTTAAAAAAATTCCCACAGATCAATACTTTGGGAAAAACTCGCTGATGGTATTCACAACATCTTTGACGAGAGTTTCTTTTGTTGTTGTGAGAGCATGTCAAAATTGAAAATGAAATGTTTCACGTTAAGAATGTCATGATTTGAGGAAATACCTTGAAAGAAAACTCAAGTCAAACGCATAGGAAGTGTGTGGGAGATGTAAGTCGGCAACGAAATTGGGTGTCATATCGAAAGTGGATAATACGACATAATATGACAATTGCACTGTATTTTCGGTGTGATAGAGCCGACGTCTGTACGGAAAGGATTGATTCGCGCTCTATAGCAAATATCGGATTTTAATTACCAACTAAAACTACAGGGTTGCCCATATTCGACGGACCCATCTGGCAACGCCATAACTTTTGACAGAGATGTCACATCGCTTAATGACATACCGCGTTTGAAGCGTCAGTCCAAGCAGATTTTTACCATAAACCAATACACGCCACGCGAGCGCTCTAAAATAGTTGAAATTTACAAGAAGTCAATTGTGAAAACTCAACGTGCTTTTAAAACATTTAAAAATTGTGAGAAGTGCGCCTTTCTCTGAGAAGTGTGAGAAGTGCGCTCTTTCTAATCCGAAGAGGCCATATAAAAGTCGACCAAGGCGATCAGCCGAGAATATCGCTGCCGTACGAGCCAGTGTTGAGAAGTCCCCAAGAACATCCCAAAAACGCCGTTCTCTGCAGTTGGGCATGGCTCGGTGCACTTTACAACGGATTATTCGCATTGATTTGTATTTGTTCCCGTACAAAATTCAATTGACGCAAAGAATGTTGCCTGCGGACAAGCCTTGTCGATTGGAATTGGCCCAAAGGTCCGTCGAATATGGGCAACCCGTATTTTAAAGATCTTCAAAGATCACAGTTTTGTTCGAATTCTGCTAATCTGGTTCTAACTCCAGTTTCAAAATTTCAGCTATTTTTACGGCCTGTAACCAGAGGACTTCTTGAGTGAGTGGGTTAGGTTTGACAGGGCAATTAAAGAGGTGCAGCGCATTGCGCGGGCCTATATCATACACCGGGCAGACGTTTCGCACATCTTGTCAATTCGTACCCAATACAAATTGAGACGACTGCAACATACTGAACGTAATTGCGCCACAACTACCCTGGTTTGTCCAGGCAGCCGACGTTCCTCAGCTGCCATAGATGGGGGTAGACTCCGACGACGGCAATCATCTTGTAATTGCTGATGGCATCTGTGACTGCATCAGTATGAATGCCACTCAGACCTGCCTGATAGGCTTCATGATCTCTTATAGCGTTGGACCTCCCTCTCCAGATCATGTATGTCCTTCCTAACACGTCTAGGTGGGGGAGTTTTATCTATCATATGATGGTTTGGATGACTCCCACGATAACGCCCAAGCAGGTGCTGCAACGAAAGCATATGACGTACCTGAAGTGCTACTGTATACCACTGATATTAGCAACCGACGTTCCTCAGCTGCAATAGATGTAGGTGGACTCCGACGACGGCATTCATACTGCAATTATTGATGGCATCTGTGACGGCATCATACCTGCCTGATAGACTTCTTGATCTATTGGCCCTCTCTTGTAGCGTTGTACCTCCCTCTCTAGATCATGTATGTATTTTCTGACAAAACTGGGTGGGTGAGTTTCATCCATCACATGATGGTTTGAATGACTCCCACGATAAGACCCAAGCAGGTGCTGCAGCGAAAGCATATGATTATTCTGACGTACGGGAAGCACCTTTCATATAGATGGTACAGTGCCTACAGTGAGTAGGCACCCAGTCGTAGTTCTTAGGGTAGGATTCTGACAGGTCTGGATATTCTTCTACTGTGTAGCGCTTATATTCGCAGATCACACTGGAGTCGCATATCTGACGGCATACCGACTTACTGCGTTATAAGAGGTCAGCAAGGTGTTCTTGTCTGCACCCTTGTTCCTACTTTTCATTTTGTCGCAAATAGTCGTGGCTTGCGCGGACAACTTGAACATGCTGTTGAATGTGAATCCTAGATCTTGGCTTAGTTCGTGGTCGGCATTGCATTTCCCTCCAACTGCATATTCAGCTCTGTTCTCATCTTCGTAGCCCATGTTGTAGAGTGTGGCCGTTGATTTAGTGAAGGATATTTTAATATTTCTCGCATGAAAGTAGGCGGTAGGGTCCACCAGTTAGAGGTTCAACCTTACACATATATTACATTACACCGGAGACCAACGCCATGATCGTACAATAATTTACATACGTAACGATCTCTAGTCGTCTGGATGGTGAGGAATTCTGGAAAGGTAAAGGTTAAACAGACCCGGAGATATCATCCTACCTTGGAGAACTACCTGTTTCACTCTACGGGGTTTCGACTTCTTGTTAGTTCTCTCTACATCCTCGAACAGTGTGGCATGATTGACTGTTTCAAATATCTTTGATGAGTCAAGGGCTACCAACATTGCTCTATGACACGACTTGTTCTGGTTCAATCCTCGACTGGCATGTGTGGATATGGCGCCCAATGTTGACGGAATCCGTGTCGATGTTTATCAAGAATTTCCTCTGATGCTGGGGATGAGTAAAGCCTCAAGATTCTTTGCTACTTGGGGACAAAAGCGAATTTGTCCTGTATGTGCCTTTGCTTTCATCCTTGCCTGACTTTTGTAGCAGGATCACCCGGACCATTTTTCCAGGCTTCTAGAACGATATAGGTGTCCAGGGACAGGTTTAGAACTTTTGTCAGGTACTCAACTACCGGTGTATCCAGTTGTTTCAACATTACCATTGAGATTCCGTCTGGGCCCAAAGCTTAGAATGGTTGAGCATTTCGGATGACATTTGCAACACCACCCATCGTAAACGATGATGGTGCCTACTCGACGGGAAGACATCTGATACGACTTATTGCCCTCTCGCTCTCGGGGTGCCTGTCAAATTGTCAGTTAAAATATTCAGTGCACCTCTTCAGATCAATCACCGTTACGCCATAGTTACTAGTTACTGAGGTTCTACCATATTTTTCCATCGAGAGCAATATAACCGTTACCCACAGTTTACTCGTATCGATTCCAATGATGCAACACTTAAGTCTGGCGAACTGTAACACTCCTCTTACACATCATTCATTGTAAACTATGGTGGTGCTTCATTGGCCGGAAGAGATCTAATACGACGTAGTACTCCTCGCTTCGCCCTATCTCTCTCTCAGGGTGCTCGACAAATTGTTGATTAAAATATTCGATGAACCTCTTCGCATCAGTCACCTTTACGTAGTTACTAGTGACTGAGGTTATGACATCCTTTTCCCTAGGGCTCGAGAGCTATGTAACCGTTACCCACAGCTTACTAGTATCGATTCCAATGCTGCAACGCCTTAGATGGTCTAGCCCCTTTTTCCTCTTATGCTCCTTTACCAACCGGTTATCTTCCACTGTCAATTCACTGATCCTGGAATCAGTAGGGTAGAAACGACTGAGATCATCACGATCATTTGTTAATCGTGCTGCCTCTGCTGATAAATTTGGTCTAATTTCAGGTATCCGACCAGCAGGTACATAGCGAGCCGCTGCAGCTTTGATGATGTCTCGGAAATTTCTTTCTGCTACCCGAACTTTAGAAGGTTTGGACAATTCTCTGAAGCAACGGTTGGTGAACTCTCTAAATTCTGGCGAGTGAGCTGGTTAATGAAAGTGCGGTCTACAGAGGTTATGATCGGGCGATTTATTTATGGAGACTGTTATCGAGAAGAGAAATCACGGATTGCCAAGTCACGTCATTTATCAGACCAAGTGACACCATTATTAAGTCTGGCGAACTGTGACACTATTATCTTATTCAGGTGGGTGCATAGTCTTTACCATGCAGAATGTGGAGCAGTAAATCCGCTCTGCCAGTGCTGATCTCCTCAGGTTATGCCACAACTCATGGTGCGTATTAACATTTTCTTGTACCAGGCGGTTGTAGCCTACCAACAATGGGCGATTCTCTGAAGCGACGGTTAGTGAACACTTTAAATTCTGGCAAGTGAGCTAGCTAAGGAAAGTGTGGTTTTCAGAGGTTAGGTAATAGAGCGATCTGCTTATGGAGACGATTATCGGGAGATGGTCTAACCCAAGAGAAATCACGGGTTTCCATGTCATGTGTTTTATCAAATCGGGTGACACTATTATTATGTCTGGCGAACTGTGACACTCTCCTCTTATTCAGGTGTGGGCATCCTCTTTACCATGCAGAATGTGGAGCAGTCAATCTGCTCCGCCAGCGCTAATCCCTTTAGGTCGTTTCCTAGGACGGAATGCCTCAACTCATGGTGGGCAATAACAGTTTCTTCTACCATGCGGTTGTAGCCTACCAACAACGGGCGGTTCTCTGAAGCGAACTCCCTAAATTCTGGCAAGTGAGCTGGTTAAGGAAAGTGTGGTTTTCAGACGTTATGTAATAAGGCGATCTGCTTATGAAGACGATTATCGGGAGGTTGTCTAACCAAAGAAAAATCACGGGTTTCCAAGTCACGTTTTTTATCAAACCTAAAACTCCTTTGTTCATCTACGAAGAAGCCAGCCGATGACTTAAGCCAGCCAAATATGCGCTTTATGTGTTTCCACCCTGACAATCTCTTCTTGTTTAGGTGGGGGAATCCTCTTTACCATGCAGAATTTGGAGCAGTCAATCTGCTCTGCCAGCGCTGATTCCCCCAGGTCAATACCTAGGACGGAAAGCCACAACTCATGGGGGGCATTAAAATTTTCTTGTGCCAGACGGTTGTAGCCTACCAACATCGGGCAAATATGTGGCAAATAACGCGGTTCTCAGTTATTAATCTGCGGAATATACACATTAAAGGTGGAAATACATAAATCGCTTACCTGGCTGGCTTAAGTCATCGGCTGGCTTCTTCGGAAATGAACAAATGAGCCTAGGGCCAAAATCGAACTAAGTCAACCTAAAACTCCTTTGTTTATCTACGAAGAAGCCAGCAGATGACTTAAGCCAGCCAAATATGCGCTTTATGTATTTCCAGCTTAAACGCCTTTACCTCGGCATTTTCTCACTTGACAGCTACCACCATACGTTCCACTAGAGACTAGCTCAAACGAGATAGACCTGTACTGAAAAGAATGGTGTAAAAGGAACGCTAATATCTTACCTCCACTTCTGGTGTAATCTTTCGCTGTAGTCTCGCCACCGACTTAATACGGAACAATTACTGAAATTCAGCCACTCTGCATCAATTAAGCTGGGAATACATAAAGCGCTTATTTGGCGGGCTTCTTCGGAAATGAACAAAGGAGCCTAGGGCCAAAATCGAACTAAGTCAACCTAAAACTTCTTTTGTTCATCTACGAAGAAGCCAGCCGATGACTTAAGGCAGCCAAATATGTTTTTTATGTATTTCCAGCTTAAGCGCCTTTACCTCGGCATTTCCACCCTTGACCCATACGTTCCATGTATGCCTCACTAGAGACTAGCTCAAGCGAGATAGACTTGTATTGAAAATAATGATGTAAAAGGAACGCTAATACCTTACCTCCACTTTTGGTGTGATCTTTCGCTGTAGTCTCGCCACCAACTTAATCCGGAACAATTTCTGAAATTCAGCCACTCTGCATCAATTAAGCCGGGAATACATAAAGCGCTTATTTGGCGGGCTTAAGTCATCGGCTTGCTTCTTCGTAGATGAACAAAGTAGTTTTAGGTTGACATAGTTCGATTTTGGCCCTAGGCTCCTTTGTTAATTTCCGAAGAAGACAGCCGATGACTTAAGCCAGCCAGATAAGCGCTTTATGTATTTCCACCCTAAGTCTTTTTTCCTCTACGAAGAAGCCAGTCAAAAAACATTCAATGTATTCTCACCATTTGACTTTTCATTCCGAAAACCAATAATGTCAAAAGGTTTCCCACCACGATCACTGATCTTATCATCTTCAGATGATATTTCAATGATTGTCACTCGAAGATTCCACTACAACTATCGCCAATATTTTCTCCCAGTTTAGTTATTTTCAGCAATTGGTTTTCCATTTTCGTAATTTGGGTTCTTCCTATTCTTATTTCATGGATCGCGTTTTCGAATTCATTTCCATCTGTAGTTTGGTGCCAAGTGATATGGGGTAAATACCTACAAAAACACATGTTTGTCGTTACAAAACTTGTCTTGTAAATGACATTAAGAAACAATGTCGAATTCTCTGCATCATTTTAGATATTGAATGAATTGCCAAGCGTCGGCTGGTCGGTATCTACGAGAAACATAAATATTCAATAAGAATTAGCCGCAAACTGTTTTTGTAATCAAATAGAAGCAACAACAATAATAACAACAAATTTACCAACTCACTTCCAATGAATATAATGGGAATAAAGTTACTGCTGCTGCCGATGATGATGCTGTTTCTTTCGACTTGAAAGTTACCAAGTTGATACTTGAAATACTTCTAAGCTTCGTTTCTTTTACATCTCGTTGCCATCGCCAGCCATTAAATGGAACCCTTCAAGTTTATTCTGCTGTTTAGTTAGGCATTCATAGTTATGGAATTCATAATTTAGATCCCAACCCTTTCTCTGTCTCTCTCTCTCTCTCTCTGCGCCTCTCTCTCTCCACGTATGCATGTATGTAAACGATGGGTCATTATAATTTTCTTTATTATTATATGTTTTTTTTTTTGTTTTGTATTCTTATGAAATTTTCGTTTTCATAAATATCATCGTCAGCATTAAAGAAACAACAACAAGATAATGATAAGTAATAAGAAATAGCCACAGGGAGATTCTTACATTTTTCTCACAACAAGAACCAAAAAAAAAAAAAATGGAGAGAATCATGCTGTGTCGTAGAAGGTATGTGCAAAAACAAAACGACACACGAATATTCCACAAAAACACAGAGATGGAAATGTACACATTTAGGAGAAATAAATCACATTGTAAGGAGAGTGAAGCCATGTTTATATTACAACTTTTTGGAGGGTTAACCTACTTTCAGAGGATTTATTTAAAATATAAGGATGTGACAATTTCAATGCAAATCCAGTGGGTTAACCCAATTATAATTAAACGACCCCTGCATACTATTCAAAACATTATTGGTATATTTATTTATAGAAGACAACTATGATACAAAAGGGGGGTAGAACAGCTTTGTAAATCTTGAGAAAGACAGCCCTGAGGCTATGCCCGCTTCCTGTCAGAATTACTCAAAATTATATGCAACAAGTTTTCATTTATTTAATATTTTTTGTTCATTTTTCAAATGATTCAAATAGCGTGAAGGATGAATGAAATGCCGGAATGTTCTCTGAAAAATATGATCCTATGTGTTCAATCTTTAATTTCTATGGTAAATCTGGTTAATATCTTTAATTCGCGCTCCGCAATTTAAGTTTCTTCCAATCATTGGTTTTGAAAATATTTTGTTTTCATTTTTCAAAACAATAAATACAAACACAAAATTGGCAGAAGTCAGGTACACTTAGAAAAAAAATGTAATCAGCTGGTAGCTCCACCTTACCTTTTTATTGTACCATGGAAGAAAATATGTAGATGCATAAAAGCTTGGTAGAATAATACACATAGATGCATCAACGCTTGGGAGCATTGATATGTAAAAAAATTTAAGATTTTTATATGTTTTCTTATACGATGTCATTCGGATGTTATTATAATTCGCGTTTTCAAAAAGTTTTGCAAATTTAAATAATTTTTCATTCAACATTTTCAATTCCAAAATTGGTTTGACAGCTCATTGCCCCAGCAGCTGTGTCGATGTGTCTACCTATATTCTTCTACCATGTCAATACAAACTGTCCTTTAATTAAAAGTCGGTCTATATATCCCTACATTGATATGTCAATCATTTTAAAATATTTTATTTTTTTGAAAATAATTAGAGTTATAAATGTTTTCTTACACAATGCAAATCGGAGGTTGTTATAATATGCATTTTTCAAAAATTTTTGCCATTTTCAATAAGTTTTCATTCAACATTTTCAATTCCAAAATCAGTTTGACAGTTCATTATCCCAGCAGCTGTGTCGATGTGACTACCTGTATTCTTCTATCATGCCAATACCAACTGTCCTTTAATTAAAAGTCGGCCTATATATCCCTACTTTTAAAATTCAAAAGTTTATTTCCCACAAAAAAAAAATTAATATAATGGGATATCGTTAAGGTGAGGGTAGACAAGCAGCTCGGTATTTCGGCTAGGCATATTAATGTCAAATTATGATGGTAAACGACGGCAGGATACGAGTGCTGCTATTATATCCATTTATGATATGTCAAAATATGCCATGCAAAGACTTTAAGCCGCTTATGTACCCACACCTTAAGAAAAAAAACAAGTAAAAAAGCAGTATGTTCAACCGAGTCGAGCTTTGAATACCCTCCGCCATTTGGAACGAGTTTGGAAATTTTCAAAAAAAAAAATAATAAAATAAAATCCTTTAAAATTTCTGCTGAAATCTTAAAAATACCGAATATAGGGAGTTGCCGTTATATTGGGGTCTACTCGAAGACGTGGACCTGCTTAGGTAATTTTTGTCATAGCCCAATACAATATTCTTATACGAAACTTGACAAAATTCCGGCGAATAATGTGGCTAAATTAACAAAATGTCGAATATAGGGAGGTACCGGTATATGGATGCTATACGAAGACCAGGACCTGCAATTTTCTGTCAAAGACTGTAGAACCCATTAGGAACTTCAAATACGCAATTTGATGCAATTCGGGTGAATATCCCTCCCAAAATCGTCAAAATACCGAGTATAGGGAAATGCAGATATATGGGGGCTATACGAAGACCTGGACCTACATAGACAACTTTCCGTCATAGACTTAAGTACTTATTAGGAATTTAAAATACGAAATTTTTTACAATTCTGATGAATAATCTCGCTAAAATCATCAAAATACCGAATATCGGGAGGTACTGTTATATGGGGGCTATAAGAAGACATGGACCTATATAGACAATTTTATGTCACAGTCTGTAGTACCCGTTACGAACTTCAAATACGAAATTTGAAACAATTCCGGTGAATAATGTCAATAAAATCAACAAAATACCGAATATAGGGAGATACTGTTATATGGGGGCTATACGAAGACATAGACCTACATAGACAATTTTCCGTCATAGACTGTAGAACCCGTTACGAACTTCAAATACGAAATTTGAAACAATTCGGGTAAATAATGTCGATAAAATCATCAAAATATCGAATATCGGGAGTTACTGTTATATGGGGGCTATACGAAGACCTGGACCTACATAGACAATTTTGTGTCACAGACTGTAGTATCCGTTATGAACTTCACATATGAAATTTGAAACAATTCCGGTGAATAATGTCGCTAAAATCGCGAAAATACCGAATATAGGGAGATACTGCTATATGGGAGTTATACCTAAACGTGGTCCTATATAGCACATTTTCAATACCAAAAGACCTGCAGACCAAACTCACATCGAAGTAAAATTTTATCAACCTACTTCGATTCGTTCGCAGGCTAGAGTGATTTCCAAAGACGGACACTAGATAGACGGACGGACTTCACTAAATCGACATATAATTTTATGCTGATCAAGTATATTTATACTTTGTGGGGTCTAGAATGTATATTTTGAGGTGTTAAAAACAAAATGACAAACTTGATATACCCTCCATATATGATTTCCCTGGTCTACTTGTAAATTATTGTATCATGTTCCGACCTAGTAAAATTTATAATTTTTCCACAAATAATGACAGCTTGGGCTATATCTACCAATATTGTAAACTCAAAAACCAACTCAATTCGGATCCACAGAGATAAACCCTACATCCATTGGGATTGAATGTTAGCCATGTCGATATTCTTTGTTGTCACAACTCCCAACTCCGGGTGAATGTACAATACCGGCCAGGTTTAATAACAACGACCTCAGTCACAGCATCATTGACTGTGTTATGGCGCAAAGACTGCAGCGGCGGGACGGTGATATACATCAGAACCACACTGACCGCATCAATGGCAAGTAGACAACAAGTAAGGAGGAGATACACTTCAGACCACCATACCCCATGAAATCTGGGTGTTTTTTTCTTTTAGTTCTTCTTGTTTTTGTTTTCTGGGATGGTGGATAATAACACAAGTCTTCATCGACGTCGCGTCATGATCTTCGTCATCACAAAATATGCGGCAACGGCAAAGTTTTACGCCAATGAATTGGAAATTGAATGGCATGAAGAGGAAAGGTGGGCACAGACAGACAGGAAGGTACAATCAACGAAGAAACGACCACAAGAACGAGCCGGGTCGGGTAAGGCAATTTAATTGAAATTCCAATCTGCTGGTTTTTCAGGTTGTTGCTTGCGCCTGCTCTCGTGTGCTGCTCGATTGGCGTTCGTTCGCTCGTCCATCCGTCTGTCCAGTCGTTTGTGTTTTTTTATGTTTGATGTGAACCTGTATTGGAGGTCCATGCAACACCAGTTTTTCCTTGAGCGAACATGTTTGAAAAGAACTTTGAATTTTTTTGTTTTCAAAATGTAATGTCAGTTAGCGGTTTTTTTATTTGTTGCCTGCCAAACGAATCCCCGTCAATAAGTTGATGACAGAGAGAGAGAGAGAGAGAGCGAAACAAGGTAAAAGGTAACATTAAAAACATTTCTTTGAATGAATGTTTATTTTGCGCGCGCGTTTTAATTTTTTCCTTTCTTTCATTCATTCAACTCTTCCTCCCCTCAGGCAGTTTTCAGTCAATGGCTGTCGTTGGTTTTTACGACGTTATTTTTTGAATAACATCTGTATCATTAACAACAACAACAACAAAGTGAGACACAACTTGAAATAGTTTTGGTGGTGAGATGCGCCTGCGCGTTATGTTTGCATATCATTGCCATTTGTGTGAGAGGTTCCCCCACCCCGGTAGAGTAGTTAATTTTGCGGTTACTCCTTCCACATTTGTTGTTGTTGTTGTTTTTGTAGTTATGTTTTTTTACAGCGGGTGGGAAAATAAATTCACCTTGCACTTTATTATGCACCTTGTGTCTTTGCCATTCTATGTAATTAAGAGAGAGGGACCTTAACTCCCTCTCTCCGTCATTCTCTCACTTAGTCAGGCAATTGTACATAGCTAAGTTTTCTGTTATGCTAAAAGTACCGGTTTTATTTTCAAATAGTTTGTTGCAAGCATCTGACTTTTGGTATTCAATACTGAGAAGGAAAAAATGAAAAAAAAGAAGAAAATTTGCAGCGCGAATTGATAATTGAATGGGGAAGTAGTAATTCTTCAGATGATTTTGAAAGACCTTAATGGCTATTTAATTCGTTATTTGGAAAAATTCATTCAATGCTATGGGACAACAATGGATATGGTTATAAGTCCTATGGGTGAATTTCAGTTTGGGCGCCAGTAGCAAAGACTCCTGAGTTCAGTTCGAAGCCTAGAAGTCAAGGAATTCGTCTGAAAGAGCCTTGGTATTGTCTTCTCATAGCTCTAAAATGGCTCTATATTAGAGAATTAGACAAAAATTTCAACAAAGATTAATTGTACGGACCAACGTTAGCTTGGGCGCCAGAAGCAAAGGCCCTAAAGACAAAAGGTGTTAATACATAAAACGCCTATATACGGTATTTTGGTGATTTTAGCGACATTATTCATCGGAAATGTTTCAAATTTGGCATTTAAAGTTCGTAATGGATACTACAGCCTATAACAGAAAATTGTCTGGGCAGGTCCACGTCTTCGTATAGTCACAATTTAATGATACCTTCCTATATTCGGTATTTTGGTGATTTTAGCGACATTATTCATCGGAAATGTTTCAAATTTGGCATTTAAAGTTCGTAATGGATACTACAGCCTATAACAGAAAATTGTCTGTGCAGGTCCACGTCTTCGTATAACCCCGAACTTCCGATATTCGGTATTTCGATGATTTTAGCTATATTATTCACCGGAAATGTATCAAATTTGGTATTTGAAGTTCGTAATGGATACTACAGCCTATGACAGAAAATTGTCTGTGCAGATCCACGTCTTCGTATAGCCCCCATATAACGGTAGCTCCCAATATTCGGTATTTTGAAGATTTTAGTTATTCTCCAGAATTGTTTAAAATTTTGGTATTTGAAGTTCGTAATGGATACTACAGCCTAAGACAGAAAATTGTCAGTGCAGGTCCACGTTTTAGTATAGCTCCCATATAATGGTACCTCCTGATATTCGGTATTTTGATGATTTTAGCGACATTATTCACCGGAAATGTTTCAATTTTGGTATTTGAAGTTCATAATGGATACTACAGCCTATAACAGAAAATTATTGGTGCAGGTCCACGTTTTGGTATAGCCCCCATATAAAGGTACCTCCCGATATTCGGGATTTTGATGATTTTAGCGACATTATTCACCGGAATTGTTTCAAATTTGGTATTTGAATTTCGTATTGTGTACTACAGTCTACGACAGAAAATTGTCTGTGCGTGGACCTGTCTTCGTATAGCCCTCATACAACGGTACCTCCCGATATTCGGTATTTTGATGATTTTAGCGACATTATTCACCGGAATTGTTTCAAATTTGGTATTTGAAGTTCATAATGGATACTACAGTCTATAAGAGAAAATTGTCTGTGCAGTTCCACGTCTTCGTATTACCCACATAAAACAACCGAACTTCCGATATTCGGTATTTTGATAATTTTAGCGACATTATTTACCGGAAATGTTTCAAATTTGGTATTTGAAGTTCGTAATGGATACTACAGCCCATGGTACAATGAATTCAAGGTAGGGCAGAACAACCATATGATTTCAATTTTTTCATTTTTCTGGCTTAATATGTCAATTTCATTTGTTTATGTGTGTGTATTTTTTCAATAATAAAAAAAATTTTCAGGAAATATTCAAATTTGGGTGTTTTCAAAATGCTTATTGCAACGTATACCTCGACAAAATCTACAGTTTTTGTTGCGAAATAAACCATAAGAGATATATAGAACATAATTTTGAAAAGAAATTTTGACATTTCATTCATTTTTCGCGGTTTGAAATTATTTATTCAAAATAAATGCAACAAGTTGCTTGATTTTTTTATTGTTTTGATACTAATTCTGACATTACAAGCCAAACAGGTAGACCTCTATACTTACAATTTTTTCAAAGTTGACCTACCTTCTCTTCATTGTACCATGCTACAGCCTATGACAGAAAATTGTCTGTGCAGGTCTACGTTTTGATATAGCCCCCATATAATTTTTGATGATTTTAGCCACATTAGTCACCGATTGTTTTTTCAAGTTTCGCATTTGAATATTGTAAAGGCATATGACAAAAGTCCACGTCGTCGTATAGACCCTAATATAACGGCTACATTCGGTATTTTTAAGTTTTTTTAACAGAATTTTTAAAGTATTTTATTTTTTTTGGAAAATTGCAAAATTCGTTCCAAATTGTGTAGGGTATTCAAAGTTCGTTCCGGCCGAACTTACAGCTTTTTTACTAGTTTTTACATTAAGATATAAGGTCTATCTGGTTACTTTTGATATTAAATGTAAACTGCCCGCCTTCTAGTCTAGAGCGCACAACAGGCATATACTGGCTTAAGTGTATGCCCAACAGGGCATGCGGCGAATTGCTTTGCCCCACTTTTCGACCTAACCTAACCTAACTTTCTCTGAGAGAGTAAGGTAGTTTTTTTTGCCAAAAAACTGCAAAAACAGACGAAGCCCTGTAAACATCTGCAAGAAATCAGCTGATTTGTCAAATCAAAACAATTTTATAAAAAACAAAAAAAAAATTAGGCAGAAAAGAAAGAATTGTCGATTTGGCATATTTGTTTCCCGGTGCACGTGGCTTTAAAATACAACTCTGAGTCGAGACAATTTGTCCTGTGTAAACGATAGGTAATAATACAAGACAGTCTAGGGTGGCCTAGTTCAAATTCAATTCATAATTCGATGACTTAAGGCATGGTAAAAGAATACATGTAGTCGCATCGACACAGCTGCTGGGACAATGAACTGTCAAACCGATTTTGGAATTGAAAATCTTGAATAAAAAATTATTGAAATTTGTAAAAATTGTTGAAAAATACATATCATTACAACCTCCGATTTGCGTTGTATAAGAAAACGTATAAAAATCTACTTATTTTGACAAAACTCCTAAAAAAATTTGACATATTAATGTTTCCAAGCGTTGTTGCATCTACCTATATTCTTCTACCATGACTTAAGGTGCAGGTAGATAAAGAACTCTTTTTACTGGCTTAAGGTGAAAATACTTAAAACGCTTTTTTGACTGAATTAAATCATCGGCTGGCTTCTTTGGTAATGAACAAAGGAGCCTAGGGCCAAAATCGAACTACGTCAACCTAAAACTCCTTTCTTCCTCTACGAAGAGACCAGCCGATGATTTAAGCCAGTCAAAAAAGCATTTTATATATTCTCACCTTAAGCCAGTAAAAAAGCTCTTTATGTACTCTTTATAAGAAAGGTTGCTCAACTTCATAGAAACTAGAAAATTGCAACTCTGTGCTGGAGTCTTATAGTGTCAAATAGACTTTTTGGTTGGTTTTGTTTTTTTTTTTTTTTCATTTTTTAACAAAAAATCTTATATTAGAATATTTGCGAAACAAGAATGGAATTATGGGGAATTTTAAATCTGAAATAGTAGGGCAATACGATTTTATCCCAAAATCTTACAATGTGTCGCGCATTAACATCGAAAATATGTATTTGAAGTGTGAATACATAAAGTGCTTATCTGGCTGCCTTAAGTCATCGGCTGGCTTCTTTGGAAATGAACAAAGGAGCCTGGGGCCAAAATCGAACTAAGTCAACCTAAGTCTTCGACTCTCTTCTCACTTCTAATTATGAATTGAGCGTAGAGTGAACAAGTATAAATTATGAGCCAAAATCGAACTATGTCAACCTAAGACTCCTTTCCTTGCCCTTTTCAAGTGCAGGTATTAAAAAAATCTAATCAATTGTCTCCTTGTTTTATTAATTGGTATCCCTTTTCTTATATCAAGGAATTACAAAAACAAGTAGGCAAAAAAAACAACAACAAACAATTCCTTTGTAACTTTGTAAAGAGAAGACATTAATCATGGGATTAACAAAACCAACATCTTAAGTATTATTCAGCAGTTCTTCTTTTATCCCCCCCTTCCATTTTGAAAGTGCAGCATCATTGCAACCGACTCTATGCCTCTGCGGCCATTCATCATTTATTGTGGCATTATCATCAACTGCTGGGAAACTCTTACAACACCGTAATGGCTGGATTAAACAGTGATTTAGCATCAATAACACCTGATTTCCCAAATTCCCACACACACAGACCATTCATTTGGGAAAGGTAAAGAAATGGCTTATCTTGAAGATGATTGAATCAATGAATGAATGTAGAGGGAAAGAACTTCTCTACAGGTATTTTTTTATTTTTGGAAACAGCAAGTGCATGTGGGATAGGCATATGGATGCGGATAATTGTAAAGTGAAAGTTATATTTTTAATTGGACGATTATAAATTTATTTAGGAGCTAATACCTGGGGAGCACCCTTGAAGATAATACGGTTTCTGGGGGAGATTTTTCTGAAATTTATTATTTTTTTCGGAAATTAAAAGAAAAATAATGAAAGGGAATGTTCTCAAAAGAGGCAGGGGACTTAGACTACAGGAATACCGGTTTTAATTTCCAAAACCATAGGGAGTAAGATGCACTTTCTAAACATTGGAGTTTTAATAATGCCTTGGTGTTTCAGTTTAATGCCTCGGAGTTAAGGTGAGAATACATAAAACGCTTTTTTGATTAGCTTAAATCATCGGCTGCATTCTTCGTAGAGAAACAAAGCAAAGACCTAAAATGGTAAAGACTAGACAAAATGCATTCTGAGCAAATGGTTTGTGGCTATACTACCCTGAATAACAGCTCATGACAGAGGCATGTTAATATAAAAAACACAATTGTAGGAGAGAATGACAAACAAAAGTTTGGATAATCCAAAATATTGGTTTCAAGATTCTATTCCATATACCTTCCCAAATAATTGCATACTGCCTTAGGGGTTTAAATTTCTTTAAATTAAATTGTTTAACAACAGAGGTATTTTTCGCAGGGTTGCCATATCTTGACTCTGTCTTGTCCCATCTTTATACTTCTATGTCTTTGAACAAAGGGGTTTTAGGTTGACTTAGTTCGATTTTGGGCCTACGCTCCGTTGTTCTTTTCCGGAGAAGTCATTCGATGACTTACACCAGTCAAAAAAGCGTTTTATGTATTTTCACCTTTAGAATTATATACCTTGGTGTCCAAATTTAGTTCCTCCGGAAATCAATGTGTGTAAGTGACGGACATTACGATCTGAGAAATTGAGCCAATTTTAGCTGATGCAGTTTTGCGTTCTCTTCATTTTGCCTACAACTTTTACTGGCAACCATATGCTCTCACAGAAAAAGATTCCTGAAAATATCCAGGAACGGAAAAATAGCAACACTGAGCAAAAACGTCAAATACATGTCAAATGACAGTATGAATTTTTGCTGTCATTAAAATGTCAGTTTCGATGCTTGATACTTTTGCTCGCCTAAATTCATGCTGTAAAATATTTCTAAAGAGAATATACAAGAGAGAAGAAGAGAGCGCAATTTTTTGTTAAGAGGAAAGTGTACATTTTGAAAGTTTTTGGAGTACGGGAACGGTCTTTTGGGCAAAATGCACAAAAGTAGTAAGAACTTTTAAGTTGTGGAACCCTACTTATGTAGCCAGGAATTTTAAAAACTGTAAAGAAGAAAGATAAAGAGAGTACATAAAAGGGTTTTTTCACTGGCTTAAGTCATCGGAGTTTTAGGTTCCATCTCTTCTTCGTAGAGGAACAAAGGAGTTTTAGGTTGACTTAGTTCGATTTTGGCCTATGTTCCTTTTTTTCCGAAGAAGCCAGTCGATGGCTTACGCCAGTCAAAACAAGTGAAAAAGTTGTAAGTTTGGCCGGACCGAACTTTGAATACCCTCCACCATTCAGTACAAATTTGGCAATTTTCAAAAAAAAATAAAATCCATTAAAAATACTGTTAAAATCTTAAAAATTCCGAATGTAGCTGTATATTGGGTAATATACGACGACGTGGACCTGCATAGGCAACTTTTGTCATAAGCTATTATAATATTAAAATGCTTAATTTGAAAACAAATCTGTTTATAATGTAGCTAAAATAAATAAAATACCGAATATAGGGAGGTGCCATACGTCGACCTGCTCAGACAATTTTCTGTCTTAGGCTGTAGTATCCATTACGAACTTCAAATATCAAATTTGAAACAATTCTGGTGAAAAATGTCCCTATAATCATTAAAATACCGAATATCGGGAGGTGCCGTTATATGGGGGGCTTTACGAAGAGGTGAACCTGTACAGAAAATTTTCTGTCTTAGGAAACAATTCAGGTAATAAATGTCGCTAAAATCATCAAAAAACCGAATATCGGCGGATACCGTTATATGGGGGCTATACGAAGACGTGGACCTACATGGTTCATTTTCTGTCTTAGGCTGTGGTATCCATTACGAACTTCAAATACCAAATTTGAAACAATTCCGGTGAAGAAATTCGCTAAAATCATCAAAATACCGAATACCGGGAGTTTCAGTTATATGGGGGCTTTACCAAAACGTGGACCTACATAGCCCATTTTCAATACCAAAAGTCCTGCAGACATAATACACATTTGGGTAAATTTTTATCAACTTACTTCATTTCGTTCGGAAGCTAGAGTGACTTCCACAAACGGACAGACGGACGGACATTGATATTCGAGGTGTTACAAACGGAATGACAAACTTAATATACCCTCCATGGTCGCTCTCAGCTCGTATTAATCGACCGTGGCATAAGAATAAATGCCGAATATTATCGCGAAAATATTCTCTGGAGGGTGTATTAAAGCCTTGGGCACGCAAACATTTTGGCCGCAGACCTTGGACATTCTAACATGACTCAACACCGTCGCACTCAGCATGCGCCACCCAAGAATGGTTACAAAATGAGGTTCCTCGCTTCATTTCCAGCGCACGATGGCCACCAAAATCTCCGGATTTCATTCATTGGCCGTTTGAAGGCCAGAATTCGTGCCATAACTGACCAATTCGAACAAATCTAAACTTATTCTAAAATTTGATGCTATTTCCGACCTTTTTTTGCTTTCATTCAATAAAATTAAAAAAATTTAAAAATTATGGAGTTTGGCTTTGTTGCAGTTTTTTTTATCTCACCCTGTATAGTAAAATTAGACTGTTAAGTTGTCTATTTTCTCTTTCTTATCTACGAACTTCTAAGACGGTTTCTACAAGAGTCTACTAATCATAAATTACAATATAATGAAGCCTTTTCAGAGGTCTTCCATTCATAGAAGACGTTATAGTCGCCTACTACATATAGATGGCGTTATCTAGGTTTTCTCTTCATAAAAAAAACTTCTAACGATATAATGCGGTCTTAGATTTTTTAGGAAGTCCTCAGGAAATTGAATATCTTTTGGAAGTCCTACACAAAATGAAAATCCCCTGGAGATCTTCCGCATGTGATAGTTTTTTATATTTTGCAGATAGGAGCCCATTATAAACTGCCTTTTAAGGTTATCCTATACATATAAGACCTTCCAGAGCCCTTCTATAAAAATGAAGACGCCAGAGATGTCTCTTCTTTATGAAAAAAAAATATCTAAATGTTATACTTCTCCCTAGGCATGTCATAAACGCTCATTTCACACCTTATTTTATAAACATAAAAAATGTAAAATTCCACACCGGAAAACAATGACAACACATTTCCCCGTTTGCACGTTGTAGTTCAAGTTCAGATAAATTAGATACGCCTGTCTGCGAACTATTACAAAACATCCAAAGAGACGTGATATAGGATGCACTTGTTTCATCATAACCGCCGGCTTACATGCCTAACAGCCAACCAGTAGATCAATGTGACCACTGTTTCATGTTGCCGGTGTTGTTGTTGTTGTTGTTGGTAAATTGGATCTGGTTTCGCCATACATATCTCGGAGTTACCTGAATTTACTAACAGCCATGGGATGCCATAGAAGGGAAATGCAACAATCTCTTGCTCTCCGAAAGAAGCGGCGACACGAGTTAACAAAAACAAAAGGGAAACAAGAACATGACTATTGCAAAACTGTTCAAATGGAAAAACTGGAAAATTACCAGGAAAAATCAAATGAAAGTCAATTGGGGAGGAGGAGAGGAGACAAGATTCTCATTGAACAATGAAGCTACGTAGATGTGACAGAGTAGAAGAAGAAGAGAAAGGTAAGAGCAGTGAAAAACAACAACAACAGATGCCGCTTGGTGTATTGTACCAGAAGGGGCAAGTGATTGTTGTTGTTGCTGCTGCCGCTTGTTGTTTTACAAAGAGAAGCGGAAGAAAATCACAATCTAACGTTAAATAGTTAATTAAAAACATTAAATCAAAGTGTAACAACGACACTTTAGGGGGATTTGTATTGGGGAGGAACGAAAAGGTTTTTGACATATCATATATATACATGGAAAACCTGTATGGGTCGTCTTTTTGTGGAATACTTTTAGGCGCTCTCCTGGAGTTGTTCATATTGGTAAATCTCATTATTTTAGTTTGGCCAAAACTCCGAGAATTCTTGAATTTACGACCTTGATGTGAAAGGAAAAAGTTTTCTACATCAAATTTCAATATAGGTCACCGACCAAAAGAAATCGGTATATATCATATTTATGATCTAAAAATGCTTTATAGTTTCGATATATAAAGAAAATAAATTTGTAGTGTTAATTTGGTACATTTTTTTAGAATTTGGTCTATATCTTTGCCAAAAGTTCATTTAATGGACTTGATGTCAATGGAAGACATCTTCTACATCAAATTTAACTATAAGTCATCGACCAAAAGAAATCGCTATATAAGCTGGGTATCAGAATAAAATGGGTTACAAGTTTGGGTATAATTTTTAATGTTGATAATTTGGTCGTTTTTGAATTTGGGTCAAATTAACCCACAAATGTTCACTTTAGGGACAAGATGTTAAAGGAAGATATCTTCTTCATCAAATTTAACTATAAGTCATCTACCAAAAGAAATCGGTATATATGATGGGTATCAAAATAAAATGAGTAATAAATTTGGGTAAAATTTTTTTAGTTGATAAATTGTTTTTTTTTTTTTTTTTTTTTTTTGAATTTGGGTCAAATTTTCCCACAAATCTACATTTTAGGGACATGATGTCAATGGAGGATATATTCTTCATCAAATTTAACTATAAGTCATCGACCAAAAGAAATCGGTATATATGCTGGGTATCAGAATAAAATGGGTTTTACAATTTACGTATAATTTTTTAGTTGATAAATTTTGGGTCAAATTAACCAAAAAATTTTAATTTTAGGGACATGATGTCAATGGAGGATATCTTCTACATCAAATTTAACTATAAGTCATCGACCAAAAGGAATCGGTATATATGATGGGTATCAAAATAAAATTGGTTATAAAATTTGGGTATAATATTTTTAGTTGATACATTGGACATTTTTTGAATTTGGGTCAAATTAACCCACAAATTGTCATTTTAGAGACATGATGTCAATAGAGGATATCTTCTTCATCAAATTTAGCTATAAGTCATCGACCAGAAGAAGTCGGTATATATGCTGGGTATCATAATAAAATAGGCTATAAAATTTTTGTATAATTTTTTAGTTGATAAATTGGTCCTTTTTGATTTTGGGTCAAATTATCCCACAAATTGTCATTTTAAGGACCTAATGTCAATGGAGGATATTTTCTTCATCAAATTTAACTATAAGTCATCGACCAAAAGAAATCGGTATATATGATGGGTATCAAAATAAAATTGGTTATAAAATTTGGGTATAATATTTTTAGTTGATACATTGGACATTTTTTGAATTTGGGCCAAATTATCCCACAAATTGTCATTTTAGAGACATGATGTCAATGGAGGATATCTTCTTCATCAAATCTAACTTTAAGTCATCGACCAAAAGAAATCGCTATATAAGCTGGGTATCAAAATAAAATGGCTTTTAAAATTTGCGTTTAATTTTTAGTTGATAAATTGGTCGTTTTTTGAATTTGGGTGAAATTAACCCACAAATCTTCATTCTAGGGACATGATGTCAATGGAAGATATCTTCTTCATCAAATTTAACTATAAGTCATCGACCGAAAGAAATCGGTATATATGCTGAGGATCATAATAAAATATTTTGAATTTGGGTCAAATTATCCCACAAATCTTCATTTTAAGGACATGATGTTAATGGAGGATATCCTCTTCATCAAATTTAACTATAAGTCATTTACCAAAAGAAATCGGAATATATGCTGGGTATCAGAATAAAATGGGTTAAAAATTTGGGTATATTTTTTTTAGTTGATAAATTGGTCGTTTTTAAATTTGGGTCAAATTATCCCAACAATTTTCACTTTAGGGACATGATGTCAATGGAGGATATCTTCTTCATCAAATTTAACTATAAGTTATCGACCAAAAGAAATCGGTATATATACTGGGTATCAAAATAAAATGGGTTATACATTTGGGTATATTTTTTTTAGTTGATAAATTGGGCTTTATTGAATTTGGGTCAAATTAACCCACAAATTTTCATTTTGGGGACATGATGTCAATGGAGGATATCTTTTTCATCAAATTCAACTATAAGTCATCGACCAAAAGAAATCGGTATATCCGCTAGGTATCAAAATAAAATAGGTTATAAAATTGTTGTATAATTTTTTAGTTGGTAAATTGGGCTTTTTTGAATTTGGGTCAAATTAACCCACAAATTTTATATTTAGGGACATGATGTCAATGGAGAATATTTTCTTTATCAAATTTAACTATAAGTCATCGACCAAAAGAAATCGCTATATAAGCCGGGTATCAGAATAAAATTGGCTACAAGTTTGGGTATAATTTTTAAAGTTGATAAATTGGTCGTTTTTGAATTTGGGTCAAATTATCCCACAAATCTTCACTTTAGGGACATGATATCAATGAAGAATATCTTATTCATCAAATTTAGCTATAAATCATCGACCAAAAGAAATCGGTATATATGCTGGGTATCAGAATAAAATGGGTTATAAAATTGTTGTATAATTTTTTAGTTGATATGTTGGGCTTTCTTGAATTTGGGTCAAATTATCCCAGAAATCTTCATTTCAGGGACATGATGTCAATGGAGGATATTTTCTTCATCAAATTTAACTATAAGTCATCGACCAAAAGAAATCGGTATATATGCGAGGTATCAGAATGAAATGGGTCATAAATTCGGGTATAATATTTTTAGTTGATAAATTAGACTTTTTTGAATTTGGGTCAAATTATCCCACAAATCTTCATTTTAAGGACATGATGTTAATGGAGGATATCCTCTTCATCAAATTTAACTATAAGTCATCGACCAAAAGAAATCGGAATATATGCTGGGTATCAGAATAAAATGGGTTACAAGTTTGGGTATAATTTTTAGTTGATAAATTGGTCGTTTTTGAATTTGGGTCAAATTAGCTCAGAAATTTTCATTTTAGAGACATGATGTCAATGGAGGATATCTTCTTCATCAAATTTAACTATGATTCACCGAACAAAAGAAATCGGTATATATGCTAGTTATCAAAATAAAATGGGTTATACAATTCGCGTATAATTTTTTAGTTGATAAATTGGGCTTTTTTTGATTTTGGGTCAAATTAACACACAAATTTTAATTTTAGGGACATGATGTCAATGGAGGATATTTTCTTCATCAAATTTAACTATAAGTCATGGACCAAAAGAAATCGATATATATGCAAGGTATCAAAATAAAATGGGTTATGAAATTTGTGTATAATTTTTTTAGTTTATAAATTGGGCTTTTTTGAATTTGGGTCAAATTATCCCACAAATCTTCATTTTAGGGACATGATGTCCACGAAAAAAAATATTCTGCATCAAATTTCATTATAGGTCAAACAAACAAGAGAAATTGGTACGATCGGTGAATATTGAAGTAGAATCGATTAAATCGAGTATAATTTTTTTTATATTATAAATTTGGTATTTTTTGAATTTGGGTCAAATTCAACCACACCCAACCACTTTAGCGCGTTGATGTCAATGAAGGAAATATTCTGTATCGAATTTCAATAGAAGTTACCGACCAAAAGAAATCTGTATATATCATAGTTATTACCGAAAAATGACTTATATTTCAGATATGTAAACAAAACCCTATTTTTGGGGGAATTTGTTCCTCTTTTTGGTATTTGGGTCAAAATATATCCCTAGAGTTTATTTTAAAGACTAGATGTCAATGAAAAATATCATCTGCACTAAATTTGGACATAAGTCACCGAACAGAAAAAGTATATTTAATAGTTTGAAATATAAAATCGTTAATGAAATTGGGATCTAATTTTGTATCTGTTACATTTAGTATTTTTGAATTTGGGTCAAATTCAACCACTGGAACTCATTTTAGGGACCTAATGTCAATGGACAAAATATTCTACTACAGATTTTAATATAAGTTTTGGACTAAAGAAAACCTTTGAATATTATACATGGGAAAAATATAGCTCCTGCAGCTACAGATCTATAAAATAATGCCTATAATATGTCACAAGGAAAATTCAAATAATTTTTTGATTTATTTCATACTTTTTTAGAATTTGGTCGAAATCTTTCCCATATATTCACTCTGAGAGCTCAATGCCTGTGAAAAAATGGTTCGGCATCAAATTTAACTACAAGTCTGAAAATTTTATTTTTCTCTCATTTTCATTTATTTTTCCTTCCACTCCACCCCCATATCCACCCAACTGAAAAAAATGGTACCACAACAATACCTAATCTCAAGCCTATGGCAATTTGAAGATAAGAAAAGAAACTGCAACAAAACGGTAGCATGTTGCATAGAAAAGGAGAGAAAAAAATCCGAAGAGGAAGACAATTTTAATTCATGCCATTAAAGTGTTGTTGGCCGTATAGAGCTTATCTCAAGCAGATTACACGACGAAAGTGCCAAGAATGAAAATGATAAAAATAAAATGTAATTCCTTGCAGGCAAATTGTTTTATAGAAAGCTATCTCAAGGGTGTTACACTATCCAAATTTTAGTGGAATTTTTTTAAAACAAGCTTTGTTTTTAATTATTTCTTCAAAATGGCGCCCAAATGCAATATCTTGAAAAATTTGGAAAAAAATGGAATTGTTTCAAGAATCCTTATTCGGTGGGAAAAATTGTGGATGATTGAAGGGTTTTAGAATTTGTTTAATGAAAGATGTCATTTTAAACATATTCTCTAAAAATGGCGCCCAAATGCAATGCCTTAAAAGTAGATGTTAGGCTGGAAATACATAAAGAACATATTTCGTTGGCTTAAGTCATCGGCTGGCTTCTTCGGAAATGAACAAAAGAGCCTAGGGCCAAAATCGAACTATGTCAACCTAAAACTCCTTTGTTCATCTACGAAGAAGCCAGCCGATGACTTAAGCCAGCCAAATATGCTCTTTATGTATTTCCAGCCTTACACTCGCCAAAGTTTTTCGGTTTTTCACTCTCCACCATAGTATAGAGGGTATATTAAGTTTGTGTTACACTATCCAAATTTTAGTGGAATTTTTTTATGCAATTTTTTTTTGAATAATTTCTGCAAAATGGCGCCCAAATGCAATACCTTGAGAAATTTGGAAAAAATGGAATTGTTTCAAAAATCTATATTCGGTGGAAAAAATGGTGGATGATTGAATACTAGCCAAAGGTTTTTGAATTTGTTTAATGAATAAGATTATTTTAAACATGTTCTTAAAAAATGGCGCCCAAATGCAATGCCATGAAAATAGGTGTTACACTCGCCAAAGTTTTTCGGTTTTTATACCCTCCACCATAGTATGGAGAGTATATTAAGTTTGTCATTCCGTATGTAACACCACGAAATATACATTTTAGACCCCACAAATTTTCTTGATCAGCATAAAATTCTATGTCGATTTAGCGATGTTCGTCCGTCTATCCGTCTGTGGAAATCACTCTAGCTTCCGAACGAAATGAAGTAGGTTGATAAAATTTTATTCAAATGTATATTATGTCTGCAGGACTTTTGGTAGTGAAAATGGGACTTGTAGGTCCACGTTTTCGTATAGCCCCCATATAACTGTACCTCCCGATATTCGGTATTTTGATGATTTTAGCGACATTATTCACCGGATTTGTTTCAAATTTAGTATTTGAAGTTCGTAATGGATATTACAGCCTATGGCAGAAAAGCGTCTGAGCAGGTCCACATATTCTAAAAGCCCCCATATAACTGTACCTCCCGATATTCGGCACTTTGATGATTTTAGCGACATTATTCACCCGAATTGTTTCAAATTTTGTATTTGAAGTTCGCAATGAATGCTACAGCCTATGACAGAAAATTGTCTGTGCAGGTCCACGTATTCTTATAGCCCCCATATGACGGTTTCTTCCCACATTCGGTAATTTGATGATTTTAGCGACATTATTCACCGGAATTTTTTCAAATTTGGTATTTGAAGTTCGTAACGGATACTACAGCCTCTGACAGAAAAGTGTATGTGCAGGTCCACGTCATCGTATAGATCCTAATATAACGGCTACATTCGGTATTTTTAAGATTTTAACAGAATTTTTAACGGATTTTTTTTTTTTGAAAATTGCCAAATTACTTCCAAATGGTGAAGGGTATTCAAAGTTCGGCCGGGCCGAACTTACAGCTTTTTTACTTGCTTCTTGTTACAAAGCTCGGTTTAAGGGCTTAGAACTTTCATTCTTAAGGGGTTTCAAATGCTTTCCATTAAAACGGCGTCCAAATCCGTCCAATGCAATTTTCTAAAAAAACTGAATTTTTTTATTTGATTTTGATTCTGCAATCCTTTCAGAGACAGAACAAAATTTTGGGGAAATGTTGGATGACTGAATACTTGCCAAAGGTTTTTGAATTTGTACAATGCAAGAGGTTATCTTCAACATTTTCTCCAAAAATGGCGCCCAAATGCAATGCCTGAAAAATTATTTGAAAACCCCTTGACCAGATGGAGTTACAGCTACGAAAGTTTGTTTTTGTTGAAGTCTTAGAGGTTCCATACTAAGGGTTTTAAAAAGTTTCCTTTAAAATGGCGCCCAAATGCATTTTTTTTTTCAATTTTTCTTGATCTCTTTTTTTATACGAAGGCCAACTCAGAGGGCTTTATGAAAGTCTTCTCTAAAATGGTTCCCAAATGTAATTTCTTCTTATATTTTAAAACAGCATGAATAAAATTTAAAAATAAACACCCTAACTTCATCGTTGCACGTTAAGAGAGTTTTTCACCCTCCAGAAATTCACTTTTGAACAAATTAATTCATTTTCTGTTATATTATTGTAAGACAGTGTAAATTAGCCCGTATTTATGGTTGGAAAATTTAATCTAACAATGGAAATTTTCACACATTTAATTAACGGAAATTTTAAAAATGTTGCACGAAAACATTGTTGAATAGTAGGTACTTTTCTTCTTTCACTTACTATGACAGAACAAGAGCAACAATGTCGGTGCCATGAGAATTATGCCTACTTACAGTGGTTAGGAAACTCATCTTTTTATTCGTTGGAAAACAAATTTTGATAAATTGTATCAGAATGGACCCTTAAATGAAACCCTAGAAGGTTAATATGTTTTACAAAAATGTTGCTCATAGTCTCCTTATTAGTATCTCAGAACACCTTAAATTCCCAAAATATAAGGAAATGTAAGGAATCTTACAAAATATTTGTATGCACTAGGGATCATTTTTTATCATCATTAACAAAAAATTAATAAACGAACCCTATAAGGAGTTGCTAGAGGGTTAATGTGTTCTGGAGAAATGTTCCTCATAGTGCCCCAGAAAATATCTTGGAATACACCATATACCTATGATGACAGGATCAGAGGATATCCTAAATAGCTTTTTTATATTATTACACAATATAATGCTTTTTAACACTTTTTTGGGAAAATGTACCAGAAACCACATTTAAATGAAACGCTAGAGGGTTAATATGTTCTACAAAAATTTAGCATGTTTTGTTCTTAATAATATCCTGGAATAATTTTAATACCTACAATTTAAGGACTCCCAGGAATCTTATAAAACTTTATTGTCCATACGGGGTAATTTTTATCACCTTTGCCAAAAAGCTACCAAACGAACCCTATAATCAGTTGCTAGAGGGTTAATGTGTTCTGCAGAAATGTTCCCCATAGTGTCCTGGAAAACATCTTGGAACACACTATATGCCTAAAATGGCAGGATCAGAGGATATCCTATATAGCTTCGTTATATAAATAATGCTTTTTAACACTTTTTGGGAAAATGTACCGGAAAATACCCTTTCATGAAACGCTAGAGGGTTAATATGTTCTACAAAAATTTAGTATGTTATGTTCTTAATAATATCCCGAAATAATTTTAAGACCTAAAATTTAAGGACTACCAGGAATCGTACAAAACTTTATTATCCATACAGGATAATTTTATCACCTTTGCCAAAAAGTTATCAAACGCAGCCTATAATCGGTTGCTAGAGGGTTAATATGTTCTACAGAAATGTTCCCCATAGTGTCCTGGAAAATATCTTGGAACACATCATATACCTAAGATGACGGGATCAGAGGATGTACTATATAGCTTCGATATATAAATAATAATTTTTAACACTTTTCTTTGGGGAAATTACCAGAAAACACCTTTTAATGAAACGCTAGAGGGTTAACATGTTCTACAAAAATTTAGTATGTTGTGTGCCTCATAATATGCCGAAATAATTTTAATACCTAAAATTTAAGGATTCCCAGGAATCATAGAAAACTTTATTATCCATACGGGGCAATTTTTATCACCTTTGCCAAAAAGCTTTCAAACGAACCCAATACTCTGTTGCTAGAGGGTTAATGTATTCTACAGAAATGTTCCCCATGGTGTCCTGGAAAATATCTTGGAACACACCATATACCTATGATGACAGGATCAGAGGATATCCTATACAGCTTCGTTATATAAATGATGCTTGTTGACACTTTTTTGGGAAAATGTACCAGAAACACCTTTTAATGAAACACTAGAGGGTTAATATGTTCTACAAAAATTTAGCATATTATGTTCTTAATAATATCGTGGAAAATTTTAATACCTAAAATTTAAGGATTCCAAATAATTTTAGAAAACTTTATTGTCCATACGGGACAATTTTTACCAACTTTGCCAATATAGCTATCAAACGACCCCTATAATCGCTTGTTGGAGGGTTAATGTGTTCTACAAAAATGTTCCCCATAGTGTCCTGAAAAATATCTTGGAACACACAATTTACCTAAAATGACAGGATAAGAGGATATACAAAATAGCTTCGTTATATTATTACACAAAATAATGCATTATATCACTTTTTTGGAAAAATGTACCAGAAATAACCTTTTAATGAAACGCTAAAGGGTTAATATGTTCTACAAAAATTTAGCATGTTATGTTCTTAATAATATTCCGGAACAATTTCAATACCTAAAATTTAAGGATTCCCAGGAATCTTAGAAAACTTTATGATCCATACAGGACAATTTTTATCACATTTGCCAAAAAGCTATCAAACGAACCCTGTAATCGGTTGCTAGAGGGTTAATGTGTTTTGCAGAAATGTTCCCCATAGTGTCCTGGAAAATATCTTGGAACACACCGTATACCTATGATGAGAGGATCAGAGGATATCCTATATAGCTTCGTTATATAACTACAAAAAATAATGCTTTATATCACTTTTTTGGAAAATGTACCGGAAAATACCTTTTCATGAAACGCTAGAGGGTTAATATGTTCTACAAAAATTTAGCATGTTATGTTCTTAATAATATTCCGGAATAATTTTAATACCTAAAATTTAAGGATTCCCAGGAATCTTAGAAAACTTTATTATCCATACGGGGCAATTTTTATCACCTTTACCAAAAAGCTATCAAACTTAGCCTATAATCGATTGCTAGAAGGTTAATGTGTTTTACAAAAATGTTCCCTATGGTGTGCTAGAAAATATCTTGGAACACATCATATACCTAAGATGACAGGATCAGAGGATATCCTATATAGCTTCGTTCTATAAATAATGCTTTCTAAGATTTTTTTGGGGAAATGTACCACAAAACACCTTTTAATGAAACGCTAGAGGGTTACTATGTTCTACAAAAATGTAGCATGTTGTGTCCTTAATAATATTCCGTAATAATATTAAGACCTAAAATTTAAGGACTACCAGGAATCTTAGAAAACTTTATTATCCTTAAGGGGAAATTTTTTATCACCTTAGCCAAAAAGCTACCAAACGACCCCTATAAGGAGTTGTTTGAGGGTTAATGTGTTCCGCAGAAATGTTCCCCATAGTGTCCTGGAAAATATCTTGGAACACACCATTTACCTAAAATGACAGGATCAGTGGATATCGTATAAAGCTTCGTTATATTACTACAAAAAATAATGCTTTATATCACTTTTGTGGGAAAATGTACCGGAAAATACCCTTTCATGAAACGCTAGAGGGTTAATATGTTCTACAAAAAATTAGCATGTTATGCTCTTAATAATATCCCCGAAATAATTTTAATACCTAAAATTTAAGGATTCTCAGGAATCTTAGAAAACTTTATTATCCATACGGGACAATTTTTATCATCTTTGCCAACAAGCTACCAAACGAACCCTATAATCTGTTGCTAGAGGGTTAATGTGTTATGCAGAAATGTTCCCCATAGTGTCCTGGAAAATATCCTGGAACACACCGTATACCCATGATGGCAGGATCAAAGGATATCCTATAAAGCTTCATTATATTATAATGATTTTGAACACTTTTCTTTGGGGAAATGTACTAGAAGATATCTTTTAATGAAACGCTAGAGGGTTAATATGCTTTACAAAAATTTAGCATGTTATGTCCTTAATAATATCCCGAAATAATTTTAATACCTAAAATTTAAGGATTACCAGGAATCTTAGAAAACTTTATTATCCATACGGGGCAATTTTTATCACCTTTGCCAAAAAGCTATCAAACGAACCCCATAATCGGGTGCTAGAGGGTTAATGTGTTCTACAGAAATATTCCCCATAGTGTCCTGAAAAATATCTTGGAACACACAATTTACATAAAATGGCAGGATCAGAGGATGTACTATATAGCTTCGTTATATAAATAATGCTTTTTAACACTTTATTGGGAAAATGTACCGGAAAATACCCTTTTATAAAACGCTAGAGGGTTAATATGTTCTACAAAAATTTAGTATGCTGTGTGCTTAATAATATCCCGAAATAATTCTATTGCCTAAAATTTAAGGATTCCCAGGAATCTTAGAAAAATTTATTATTCATAACGGGCAATTTTTATCATCTATGCCAAAAAACTACCAAACGAACCCTATAATCGGTTGCTACAGGGTTAATGTGTTCTGCAGAAATGTTCCCCATAGTGTCCTGGAAAATATCTTGGAACACACCATATACTTATGATGACAGGATCAGAGGATATCCTACATATCTTTTTTATGTTATTACACAATATAATGCTTTTTTACAATTTTTTGGGAATATGTCCCAGAATCACATTTTAATGAAACGCTAGAGGGTTAATATGTTCTACAAAAATTTAGCATGTTGTGTGCTTAATAATATCCTGGAATAATTTTAATACCTTACATTTAAGGATTCCCAGGAATCTTAGAAAACATAATTATCCATACGGAACAATTTTTATCACCTTTGCCAAAAAGCTATCAAACGCAGCCTATAATCGGTTTCTAGAGGGTTAATGTGTTCTACAGAAATGTTCCCCATAGTGTCCTTGAAAATATCCTTTAACACACCTTTTGCCTAAAATGCATGGATCTCTGGATATCCCATGTAGTCCACTTATATTATTTTAGCCTTTTAAAACTTCTTTAAAAAATGTACCAAAATCTGCCCTTTAAATGAAACCTTAGAGGGTTAATATGTTTTACAAAAATGTTGCTCATAGTATTCCTAATATTCCAGAAGAACATACCTCGCATACCTGAAATTTAAGAATTTCCTGAAATCGAATGAGCATTTTTTATCTAAAAGGGACAATTTTTATTACCCTTTCCAAAAAGTTACCAAACGACCCCTACAATGAGTTGCTAATGGGTTAATGTGTTCTGCAAAAATGTTCCCCTGGGAAATATCCTGAAATACACCCCAACCATAAAAAGTAAGGATCACTGGGTATCCCATGCAGACTCGTTATACAATTGTGTAAAAAGTTATATTTTCACCATTTTTATTTTTGGGAAAAAGGTGCCGAAAAGACCCCTAAAAAGTCTTGTTGGAGGGTTAACATAGTCTACAAAAATGTTTGGCATAATGTTAGCAACAATTTTCCCTGGCTATACCCATTACCTAAAATTTGAGACTACCAAGAAATTTTATCAATTTTTTTCTTACTTATTTCTCTTCTTTTCCTCTCTCCTCTCTCTCCGCAGATCGTTCCACATTGTCACAATGTAAATGAAAACCCAGCGCTCCCAGTTTGTCCACTCTCAATTCTAAATGCTGAAACACACATCGAATGCTGGCGGGCCGGCTAATGGTCAGGTGCGCAACGGTAGCGGCTCAACGGGACCGGCGCGCAGTATTCAATTGCGACCGCAACAGCCCTTGAATATATCAACCCTTAGCTCGAGCAGTTTACAGACATCTGCTAAGACGGGAACACCAACAAATACGACAAATGCCAATGGGGGACCACGACTCTCGACGCTGCTGAATATTGCCTCCTCATTGCCGCCGCTACCACCGCCACCAACAACAGCAACGACGACCACGATATCAACAACAAATACCGGCAATTTGATAACAGCTGTTGGAGGTGGTGGTGGTGGTGCTGGTGCTGGACAACAACAACAACCACCTTTGCCACCTCTGTTACCACCGTCCAGCTTAAATGGAAATGGTAATACCGCACCCACACCTGTCACCCCCATCAATAGTCATTTGACACCGAATGGTCTGAGTGGTATTGGCAATAATTTACACACCTATACCAATCAACATATTGCCCTGGCTCAGGTGAGCAATGTGGCCGGCAATGGTAATGGAGGGGGTGGGGGTGGTGGTGGTGTTATGGGTAATGGCATGGCCAATCACAGTTCCAATCCGCTCAATACCACCCAACACACAAATTACACGAATTATACCAACCCCAATGTAACCACCGTGCACAACAAATCAAAACATGGTCCTGGGCCCAGGGAGGCCCTCACAAGTTTGGGTCTGCTGTGCTTGGGTAAGTTTTTAGATTTTATTTCGGGAAATTTAATTAATTTTTCCTTTTTGTTGCAGTTTCCTTACTCTTGGCTTTGTTGTCCTTGATTTTCCTGCTCAAAATTTCTCCAAATGCCAGAGAGGATGCCCTGACCCGCAGCTCTCCCGAGGATTTTATAATTGTCTATGATGTCACCTTGGCCCTGTGTGCCCTGTCGTTATCCCTGAATCTTTGCTGCCTATTGGTGTGTGCTATACAATTTTTGTTTGCCGTCAAGTTGGTCAGGTCGCCCATGTTTGATGGCAGGTAAGGGGGATAGAGGTTATGTTTTTTGAGATTTTTTTCAAATTTTTTGGTGTTTCTCGTTTTAGGGACAATCGTTATTTGGAAAAGTCCAGTACCAGTCGCACCTGTGCTGTGGGTGGCTTTTTCATTTCGATACCTATTTTTTTGACTGGTGAGTGGCCAACATTATATCTGCATACCCTGAAGCTAACCTCACTTTTCTCTATTTTTTCTTTACAGGCATAATTCTCTACACCTTCAATCATTTCCACTCCACCCCCGCCATAATAACCAGTATCTTAATTGGTATTGGCATTATATTTTGTGGTGCTGCCATGGTCCATAACGTCTTCGTCTGGCAAAAGGAGAAAACCATTAGCTATCGTAGTCCAACATCAGCAGCAGCAGCAGCAGCGACGGCGGCCGCCGCCATGCAACACATGTCCTTGGTCTCCCAAATTGGACCCCTTACCCCACCCGTTCAGTTCTTAAATCATCCGCCTCATCTGAATTTCAATCAATCGAATATAAGTCAACTTTTACATCCCACCTCCATTACACCGGTATCACCGAATCATTCCCATGGCAGTTTTAATCCTCTAACCGCCCTAAGTTCCTCGTTTATGATGCGGCCCTCAACGGCCACACCGCCCACACCCAAACCCATTGCCAACGGCAGTTGTCTGTCCCCGGCAGCAGCAGCTGTGGCCCGAGAAGCCAGTGGCTCTGTAAGTCCCGGCATACCACCAACCTTGGACATGAGCAATGTCACCAGCATATCGCTGCACGAACTATCAACCCTAGTTTAGATCTACGAATGATTATTGTTATTTTGTAATTGTTGTCCATAGTTTTAGCAGCCTAAACTTAATTTAAGATAAACTCGACGATGTAAGGACCTACTTCTCTTGCCACCCAGATCCAGTGAAAAGTGTACTTATTATTTAATTAAAACAAAAAATAAAAAAACAAATTGTAAATATCGAACTTATTATAGAAATATAAGTATACAATACTTTGTTTATTTAATGTCAAGGTCATAGAAATAAGCTCGAATTTTTAAGGATTTTTTTTAAATAAAAAAAAAACTATTTAACGAACATAACCATAAAACCATTTTTTTGAAAAAAAAAAAAAAAAAAAACATAACCTCAAAAAATTTATTTTGGGCATAATCTCAACGAAACTTTGTCCTGAGTCCTGTTGGAATGTCCAAGGTCTGCGGCCAAAATGTATGCGTGCCCAAGGCTTTAATACACCCTTCACAATATTTTCGCGATAAAATTTGGCATTTATTCTGATGCCACGATCGATTAATACAAGCGGAGAGCGACCATCGGCTATTATGGCAGCCCACACCATCACCATGACCGGCGCTTGAGTTCTGGTGGCCAATCGGAGGTGCACATTTTCAGCTGACCTCTTTGGCAAGTAAACACGATAATTTGGACAACGAATGTTTTCTCCTCGGAGAAAACCAAAGTCGGCATTTCACCACTTTCAGCGAAGCAACTCTTTAGGGTCTATTTTCTTTCTGTTGCGGTGTAAGTTCTTGCACTTTTTTGAATTTCAATGGCTTTACTCCGAGCCAAATTTTTCAATATTTGTCAAATGGAAAATTACGATGTGTTCAGCTCACGAGCCATTTTTCGGCCACTGCGACGCGGGTTTCGATCAAGTCGCTTCTTTACTTTTCGAACTGCTGCATTTCTGCTGATGTTGCTGTTTTCTTCCGTCCACTTCCTTGACGTCGGGCTACTCTACCAGTATCACGGTAACGAGCGATGGTACGAGACATAAAAGATTGATTCAGATTTAAATGCTGGAGTGCTCTAACCATAGCAACTTGTGGTTTTCCCCAGCCAAATATAAAGAAATGACACTGTCACGTTTGAATTCCATCACGAATAACTTTCTTTCCGGAAAATTCTCACCAAAATGCTTTTGTACGCTTGTAAACAATATAATTAGCTGTCACTGGAATAATTTTACCAGCTTTCGGACGAGTGGCTTGGTAATGACAGCAATCTGAAGTTGGTTGCAGTTTTTTCATCTCACCCCATTATTTATCAGTACGCAGGTTAAGTTCGTAAATGGTCAACGTTTTCGTATAGCCCCCATTTAACGCTATCTCCCGATATTCGTGTTTTTCATGATTTTAAAATTATTTCAAATTTCATATCTAAAGTTCGTAAAGGGTACTACAGCCTATGATAAAAATTGTTGTATGCAGGTCGACGTCTTCGTATTGCCCCCATATCACGGTACCTCCCCATATTCGGTATTTTGATGATTTTAGTGACATTATTCCCCCGAAATGTTTCAAATTTAATATTTGAAGTTCTTAATGGATACTACAGCCTATTACAGAAAATTGTCTGTGCAGGTCCACGTCTTCGTATAGTACATCTCTATATTCGGTATTTTGATGATTTTAGCTACATTATTCACCGATTTTTTTTTCACATTTGAATTTTGTAATGGCTTATGACAAAAGGCACCTTTTATGCAGGTCCACGTCGTCGTATAGACACTAATATAACTTTGCAAATCCTGATATTTACGTCAGTTCTAGGTCAGGTGCAAAAATGGATAATATCGGTCCACTCCATCAAGTACCTCCCCCACAAAGGACGAAATTTTGAATATCCATCAAGCTCTTAAAACACTAAATTAACATCCGATTCCATTCAGACTTGACACATCTCAATATTTTCATAAACGCAAGATCTTTCATAAAGATGGTAGAGATCGGACCATTCGTTCTGGTACCTCCCACACAAAGGACGTAAGTTTTGAATAATCAAAACAAGCAAAGATTGCGAAATAAACATCCGATTCTCTTCATATTACAGACGTCCCATTATTTCTACTAACTCAAGATCTGGTGTGAAGATGGAATACATCAGTCCACTCCTTCTGGTACCTTCCCCACAAAGGGTCAAAATTTTGAGTATCCATGAAGCTCATAAAACGCAAAATTAACATCCGATTCTATTCAGACTTGTATCATGTAAGAGACCGATTGACTTCAAATTTTACATATCCCAATAATTTTAGTAACCCAAGGCCCGGTGCCTGCCAAGATGGAATACATCAGTCCACTCCTTCTGGTACCTTCCCCACAAAGGGTCAAAATTTTATGTATCCATGAAGCTCGTAAAACGCAAAATTAACATCCGATTCTATTCAGACTTGGAGCTTCTCAATATTTTCATCAACACAAGATCTGTTTAAAAGATGATAGAGATCGGACCCTTTTTTCTGGTACCTTCTCACATAGGGTTCAAGATTTTTAAAAACAAAACGCTCAAGGAATTCGAAAAAAGCATCCAAATGCATCCATCCATCTCCTCAAATTTCCCACATACAGACATTATTTCTAACACAAGATCTGTTGTGAAGATGATATACATCTGCCAACATATAACTGTCATAACTTACGAAACAAGTCTGCGATTCTTTACAATTTGCTATATCTAAATATTTCTCTGAACCAGTATTCCGATATGAATATGTAATTTGTCGAAATTTACGAATTCGCAAAAAATTGGACACGAATGTTCGATTTCCTTCAAATTTTGCACATACCAATTTAATTTATCTGTATTAGATGAAGTATGAAAATGGAATACTTTGGTCCGCTATATCTGTTACCTGACGCATATTTCCATTTTCCGAAAATGTGCACATATCTCATATAAAGTACAAGAAGCAGTCGATATAGTCCAAATCTGTCGCGTTCATATCTCAAGGCTGAGGGTAACCATCTGTCGGCAAAACTGGCTGATACTATTTTACTTGTTTTTATACCCTACACCACAAAGTGGTCAGGGTATTATGTCTTTGTGCATTTGTTTGTAACAGGCAAAAGGAAACGAGACAGACCCATAGTTCCTTTTGATGATCTGCATAGAATCACATTCTGAGTCGATTTATGCATGTCCGTCCGTCCGTCTGTCCGTCTGTCCATGTATTTTTGTAAACAAAGTACAGTTCGCTTTTATTTTCCTATCCAGATGAAATTTTGCACAAATCATTTGTTTGGAAACCTATTGAAATTAGAGATAATCGGTCAAAATTTAGATATAGCTCCCATATATATCCTCGTCCGATTTGCCTTTTATTGTCCACCAAACGTGTAATATCAGTCCGAATAGTATGGAATTATGAACGTACGATCAGATTGCACCTGAAAATAAGTATGCCAAATTTGATCGAAATCGGTTCAGATATAGCTATAGCTCCCATATATATTGTTCATCCGATTTGTTATTTTTGTCCTCCGCAGCCGTAATATGCAATCTGTAACAACAATATTTGGGGAAATATATCAAATACAGCTCAGAAATACGTTTGCTAAATTTTATCGAGATCGGTTCAGATTTGGATATAGCTCCCATATATAACTTCGTCCGATTGACCTTTTATTGTGCACCATACGTCTAATATTTGTCTAAATGGGATGGAATTTGGCACTTACGACCGAATTGAGTCTAGAAGCTAGTATGTCAAATTTGGTGAAGATCGGTTCAGATATAGCTATAGCTCCCATATATATTATTCATCCGATTTGTCATATTTGTTACCCACAGCCGTAATATGCACTCCGTAACAACGATATTCAGGGAAATATATCGAATACAGCTCAGAAATATCTTTGCCAAATTTTTTTGAGATCGGTTCAGATTTGGATATAGCTCCCATATATATCTTTATCCGATTTCAAATTAATTGTGCACCAAATGGGCAATACAAGTCCGAATTTAAAAGATACAAATTCTACGGCATATTTAGTCCTTTAAACTTTAAATTATAATTATAATTATAATTATAATTATAATTATAATTATAATTATAGCGTGTATGATTGAATTCTCCCATAAAAACTTTTAATTGTTATGCGGAGCTCTACTAAATTAGCAAAGTGGTGTGGGTATCATAAAGTCGGGCCCGCCCGACTTTAAGACTTTCTATACTGGTTTTAATATATTTATTGGGTATTTTATTTCACTTGAATCCAAATAATTAAATCATAATTGCTAAAAACAATTTTCAAAGTTTATGTGTATATGTACGTATATAATAATAAATTTGGGGATTTGTGGTGTATATATTTATGTGTAAAAAACTCTTCATGCAAACAAAACAAAATTTGAAAAAAAAAATTGATTAAAAAACACTACACTAATGTTTTGTTGAGTGGCGACCACGTTTTTTGGTCTCAACCGGAGCTGGAATTGAAAAGAAAAACATATTTAATGAAATAATTTCAATTAGATCTTAACTATAGTATTACCATCCTCGGGTATAGATGACAGCACCGAGCTAGGTGATCCCTTATCCTTGGAGCGTCGTGATCTGGTATTTTTCTCACTACCCACGGAACTGGCAATGCTGGCAGCATCGTCCTCATGTTCCTCCTGCAAATTAGAGTTGAAATTGAAATTCTTTCTTTGGGTTTTATTGTTTTTTGTTTCTCTCACCTTTTCTTTTACCGATCTCCTTGTGGTCCTTCTCTTCGTGGTGGCTGTGACATTGGAGGAGACACTCCTTTTCGAAGAAACTGACTCCTCATCTTCGCTGTCATGTGACACATTTGTGGCTGCCGATGAAGGTCTTGCAACCTTGCTGGCGGCGGCAGTGGATCGTTTGTTCTTCGGCGATGATTCCTTTGGGGGACTTTCCATATTTGTGGCGGAATTCCCTGGTGTTAGATTTGCTGTCTTTTCCATCATCGCCAATTGGGTGCGGGTTAAGCGACGTGATGATGAATACAGGGCCGATGACTCACCACCACTTTTGGGGGAATTGGTTTTCTTCTCTTCTGCCGCTTCCGATTCTTCTTTCTCGGCTGGCTTTTCGTCGGTGCTGGGCTTTCGTTTGGCCCCAATTCTCCTATTGCTTTCCGAGGGTTTCGGAGAAGGTGGTACACTTTCATTATCCTCTTCTGGCACTGATAGGATGCTGCGTCCACGTAAAGTGCGTGGCGTTACCACCGCTGCCTCAGATTGGGAACTAACGCTGTTACGCCTGTTTATTTTGGGAGTAACAGGTAAATCCCCTGAACTATTGCCGGATAGGGAAGTTCTTCGGCTACGTTTGGTTGCAGTTGCTGAGGGGGCTTCCGTTTCCATTGCCACTGAGGAGTTGTGTTCACTTTCATTGGAATTGAGGCGACTCCTGAAGCGTGTGTGACTTGCGGGCGAATCCACTACCGTTGAAGTGGGCTCCACTTCATTAATGGCATCCAGGAGAATGGAACGCCTACGTGTGGATACTTTTCCAGTGGCCGGCACCGAGGATCCTCGTACTGATCTTGAGGTTGTTTCTGTTTCACTGCTTTGTAATTTGCCCCTTTTGCTGGGCGTGGCTCCCAATTCCTGGTCAGTTTCTTCCTCGGTTTCCTCTAGTTTTGATTTTGGCTGCAAGGATGTAGCTCTTAGGCTACGACGGCGGCTAGGGGTGCTGGGTGCGGCGGTTGTTTCCAAATCAACTACACTTGGTGGAGGTACTGATGTGCCTCTGGTACCTCTAGGACGTGGTGATGCCACAGCTTCGGCCGTTATTTCTGCGGGTGGTACCGAGGTACCTCTTATACTACGTCTGGAGGATTTTATTTCATGTTGTGGTTGAGTGGTAACCTCAGCCGGCGTCACGGAGGTTGCCCTGATACTACGACGAGATTTGGTGTTTTTTGGCTCTTCTTTCGTCGCCCCTTCACTTTCGGCTGGTGTTACGGAGGTGGCTCTGACATTACGCCTAGATGTTGTGGGTTTTTGCACTTCTTCTCCACGGGATATGACCTCCTCCTCCTCCTCAGTTGCATCTGATGTTATCGTTGTTGCCCTGATACTGCGTCGAGATGTCGTTGTGGTCTTCGATTCTTCTCCAGGAGGTACTGAGGTACCCCTAGCAGTACGTCTGGGAGAAGCCGTCATGCCGGCTTGCAATTCAATTGGTGGCACTGAACTACCTCTTGTGGTTCGTCGTGGAGAGGCCACTGTCGAGTTATCGAGATTTGTGGAAACCGATGTTCTTCGTGTCCGTTTATTTCTAATCGGAAGTTCGGTCAAAGAATCGTTGACCTCTTCTTCTTCTTCTTGTAGTTTTTTACGTAGCCTAACTTCGGCAGCTTCAGCAGCGTTCATGGAGTCCTCATCATCGATGCGCAGGGTTATTTGTTCTTCTTCAACCATTGTGGGAGCTGATGTTTCTTCCTTGGACAAAGAATCGACAGTTTTGGAGGTTTCCTCTTCATGATGGGGGGATGATTCATGGGTGTCCATTTCCTGTATTTCTTCCGGTTTCTTTGGACTTTTAGATGCTCCACTTTCATCATTTTGAGTAGTTTCAGTTTCTCCTTCCTTAGAGGAGGGCTTCTCGAGTTCGTTTACTGAGCTTTCCGTTTTAGATTCGTTCTCTTTTGCTACTTCTTTCTCTAAGCTCGCTTCTTCTTCCGGTTTAGATATTTCTTCCCGTCTAGTTTCCTCCTCAGTTTCTGTGGGCTTCTCCATATCGGTTTCTTTTTCTTTGTCTTCCTCAGCAGTTGCTTCTTCTTCCCTGGTCTCCTTTGTAGAACTACTAACCTCTAGTGTTTCTTCGTGAAACTTTTCCTCCACAGCTTTGGAGCTAGAACTTGGAGCTTCTGGTTCCACAATTACCCCCGAAGATGTGCTCACAACCTCTTCCTTGGTTTCTTTATCCCCTTCTTCTGTACCCTTCAATCCCAATTTGCTAACCTCATTAGAGCCTTGTACCTCATCCACAAATTTAACATCCTCACTGTTACTCTCTTCGGGGAAGTTAGCACTTTTACGTTCCGTATCCGTCGAAGAATCATCCAAAACCTCGACAATATCTTCATCATATTCACGTTTATCATCCTGTGATTCAATTTCATCCTCATATGCATCGTCCTCACTATCACCGTTGGCATCTTCCGCATAATCATCATATTCACCTGTGTCAAAACTTCGTTCACTATCGATATCGGCACGTTCGGCAGATTTGTTGGGTGATTCCTCACCATCGGTTTCTCGAACCTCAAAGGGTCGGCCGTAATCGTTGTCATCAATATAGGATGAGGAGGAGGACAGAACAATGCAGTCATCTTCATCGGAACTACAGAGTAGATCACCCCAATCCCGTTTGGCTTCCGAATCATCTTCGTGTTCATCACTTATGTCGGCTGGTTTGAGAATATATTGGACTTCTTTGTTTGCCTCTGACTCTTCATCAGTGACATCCATTTGTTCCTCCTCTTCTTCTTTTTCCTTTTCTTTGGAAGATTCTTTGATTTCTTTTTCCTTGGAAATTCCTTCCATTTGTTCAATATCATTCTGCTTGGAAGGAGAATCTTTTTTACCCCCCACATCTTCCTTTTCCAGGGATTTTTCTTTCACCTTCATTTCCTCCCCTCCTTGTTTTTCTTTTTCTTCGGAAACTTCTTGCTTTTCTTCTTCCTTTTGCTCAATTTCCTTTTGATCTTTTGATGACAAATCTCCTTCCTTGTCCTCCCTTGTCTCTTCCTTCGAGCTAACTTCATCTCTGGCCGTAAACATTAATGAAGATTTCCCCGAAGCCGTGGTATCCAAGACAGAAAAATCATAGGTACTCATACCCAATGTGGTATCGAGCATTTGTTGTTTCTGTTCTTCTGTGGGTGCCCTGTCTTTGGCCTTCTCCACCGGCGGCGGTATACTAGGCATGGCAAAAATATTATTAGAGCCTCCGGCCACTGAGCTGGTGTAATCAAATGATCCCACCACGGTAGAGCATTCGGAAAGTTTTGTGGCTTTAATTTCCAATTTAGTTTCCGTCTTAAATGGTGTCGAGAAATTACCCACTTTGGAGGAAGAAACTTTGGGTATAAAACTACTGCCAGCAGAGGCAAGAGTACTACGAGCCGACAGACTTCCAAACCCGCTGGAAGTTTGTGAAAAACGGAAATTACTACCACCCTCAACATTCGCCATGGCTGTGGTATAGGCCTGGGATTCTTCGACCTTTTGATTGGCGGCAACACTTGCCAACGATTTGCGCGATGAAATATTGAAAATACTTGGTCCAGCCGCTGTCACATAGTGTTCGGAAAGGGTCTCATCTTTGTTAGCCACACAACTTTCATCGGCTTGCATTTGGACTTCTTTCTCAACTTCTTCATTTCCTGTCATTGATTCGTGGATTTCGCTAGGCTTTGTTGTCGTCCAATTTCGTGAGATTTCTTTTTCTTTTGATTTCCTCTCTTCTTGAGGAAACTTCCTCTCTTCTTGAGACATCTTATATCCTCCAAGTTCTTTTTCCACGGACTTAGTCCCATTTTCTTGCAGTTCTTTTTCTAGGGAATCTCTATTTCTTGGAACTTCCTTTTCCATAGATTTTCTATTTCCCTGCGTTTCTTTTTCCATGGATTTTCTCTGCTCCCCTTCAATTTCTCCCGACAGCCTTGATATTGGTCTCCTTGGCTTGGGTCCGGTCACAAAACTACATCTACTCAAAGTTGAAGAATCCAATTTTGAAGTGTTTTGCGAAGATAAAGGCGAATAGAAATTATCCTCGGATGGATTACTGGAGCTAACAGAACTTTTATTAGATTCCACCGACAAGGAACGGACAATTTGTTTCTTCCTTAAATCAGAATTCTTAAAGGAGGGTTTGTTTGCCTTAACAACTAATTCCAGTTCCTCCTGTTGATCTTCACATTCCATTTCCTCTTGATCGTCGTCTTCCTTCTCCTCGCCGACCATTCCCCCGTGCTGGGAAATGATGGAATTATTCAAATCCCTTGAGGGCAAACGGAAACGTAAATTCTTTTCCTCATCTGGTTGGGAGGCGGAGGAAGAGGTCAAACCAAATTCACTGTTGCTGGATTTCAAAATGCTTTGTAACTCGTGGTGTGGTTGGGCTTCCTCACTTTCTCGGGGCGCCAAACTGCCAGATTTATGGCCTAACAATGGTTTGGTTAATATATCCAAATTTTGTGGCTCCTGTCGGGATAGCTCCTCCTCCTCCTCCTCTTTTTCTGAAGTGCTTGTCTTTTCATGGAACCTAAAATCATTGGCATTTAATTTTATGGCCTTTTGTTTATTCATTTCCATGAATTGTTTCAAATCGTTGACAATATCCTGGCCCACCAGACGTCGTTTCTTTTTGGGATTTAGTTGATTTTCCATTTTCTGCCTTTCCATTTGTTCCTGTTCATCGCTGGCCAGGATTTCACTTTCAATTAAATTACGTTTCTCTCGCACTTTGTAGACTTGGGGATATGATATGGCGGGTTTGTTTAGGAAATCAACAAAATTTGTATCATTCTGTGGCTTCCGCAGAAAGGGGGCATTATTTGAACTGAGCAGGTGTTTGGCACCATTTTGATGTCTCTCCTCATCCATTTCGCCCCAGTAGTAGGTGGCAAAATGGGCACTCAAGGCCGAACTGTGATATATTCCACCCAATAGGCTGTTGGCATTTTGCTTGATCAGTTGACAGCTCAACGGCACTGGCGACTTGTTGTCCACATCTTTTTTCTTGATTTTATTTTTAATGCGAAAATAAACATCCGTTAGACCCTGGGTCACGGGTGTCATGGTGGTATTGAAAGCAGATAATACCATGTTTGGGGTTTCCATTTGGGCTGGCGGTAGATTGCCTCTCAGTGTCTTGGGTTTGGAGGACAATTCATCCATGTAAGATACGGCCTCAATGTATTTGGATTTTTGCAATAGATACACAAAATGTAGGCTTTCCGCTCCTGGAGCTTTGCTACGTTTCAAAATGTTTTGTAAAATTAAACCCTCCTGTTCGCTAAGGGCCAAATCGCGTATAACACCAAACTGCCCTTGACTCAAGCAGCGGGTGAAAAAATATTCCATTAGGGCATTATCATTTTTGGAACGTACAAAATGAAAGGCCTCGGATATTAAATCATTGCATAGCAATGTCTTCAGTTTAAGCATGGGAGCAATCAGGGAAGGCTGGGATTCCAAAATACGCAAGGCCAAGTTGGCAGCATTTTGGGTTAACAGTGACTCTATTAGCAACTCCACCAGCCATTGGGGATAGGATTGGTTTTTGTTGAACGGCGATATGAACTCTTCCACGGCAGGCTGTAAATATTATAAAGAAAGAAAAAAAGCAAATTGAAATATAAATTAAATTATTTTTTTTTTTACATAATTATTTCTTACCAAAAACTGATCATGATCTAGATTCCAAAAGGACTGTACCGTTTTGATCAATGCCGCCGATAGCTTAAATACACTTGGAAATTTAATAAAATTCGCCACCACATTCTTATAGGCCTCCTCATCAATGGCCATGTTTAGGTCCAAAAAGAAATACAATAATATTGCATATTTCTGTTCATAATCCAATTCGGGCACAAGCATAACGCGCAGCATGGCTTCCAAGGAATTTGGTGGATATAGGCCATCTCCATCATTTTCCAACCAATATTCATGTAATATCTTACTCTTGCAT